>NW_026928484.1:0-34352 GCF_032062105.1 Saccostrea cuccullata
ACATATTAATTTCCTCCTAATTAAGACAAAATAAACTTAATTGTTTACTAAATTTGGTCTTAACAGTAGGTTATTAGTGCATTAGCACTTTGAGTAACTTTGGCTAGTTTAGTAGAGTATTAAGCGCATTCTTGGTATTTCTTATTTTACACCAGACTAGATCCAATATGGCTTGTACATCCCCCTTAAATTCGCCCATTCATAGTTCTGTTTAAGAATATATGAGGTGTAATTTAAATTCGCCCCGTTTTAAATTCGTCCAATCAAGGAAAGGGCAAAAGGGGCGAAAATAAAACGGAGGCGAAAATTTCCCTGTATACAGTAATGGCCTAACCAAATGGCCTTACCAAATCCAAATGAAGAAATCTTAGATAATTTAATACAGCAGTTGTTTAGATTTGTATGGGGGTCAAAAAGTGATAAAATAGAGGCCTAACATTGTACATCTTAAAAATTTTATACTGTCTCTAAAATGTTCATGGATTCAAAGAATTATTAAAGGAAGTCATTCATGGTTGAGTATTTTTGAAATAGTTTATGGACAAGATGTTGTGGAAAAAATTTTGAATTTGGGTGATGATTTTGTGTTAAAAATGTTGAAATGTACAAAAAACAAATTTTGGAAAGATGTCTTAGAGTCTTGGTTATCCGTCATCACTGATAATTGTTTTGACAAGGCGAATTTTACACAGTCTGAAATTTTATCAACCCCAGTTTGGCTAAACTCTTGTATCAAAGTGAATATTGATGATTTTTTTTAGATGTCAATGGGTCATTTTTATCTAGAGAGAATTTTGTGGAAAAACATAGCATTCATCATGTATGTTTTATGAAGTATAACAGCATTATAAGTGCTATTTCAAAGTTTTTAAAAGATACAAAATTTTCTAGGGTAGGTTTTCAGAGCCACAGCGTCCATTTTTGCCATTGTTATACAAAAGATTAATATTGATTGATAAATGTTCAAAAGATATTTATAAAAGTATTAACACAAAGAATGTAAAGCCAACTGGTTTTTCAAAATGGAATTCAGAAATGCTTCTTAAAGGATTTCAAGAAATGGAGTTGAGAGAGGTTTTTAATGTGTGCTTTAAGGTGTCTTCAAATTCAGCTGTCCAGTGGCTACAATTTAGAATCTTGCATAGAATACTACCTGTAAATTATTACCTTAAAAAATTAAAATAATAGAAAATGATATTTGTACATTCTGTAACAATGAATGTGAAACCATATTGCACAGTCTGTTCATGTGTAAAGATGTAATGAATATTTGGAATGATCTTATCTTAGTCTACATATTTACAATTACACATCAAAACGTGTAGGTTTTATTATTCAAAATGTAATCTTTGGAGAGTTACCTTTGTCAAATTCAAACTATGTCATAAATTTTGTAATTTTATATGCTAAACAGTACATTTTTCACTGCTTAAAAAATGCAAAGAAGCCTAATTTAAATGGGCTGATTGCCCATTTAAAAATGTATTATAAGGTTGAAAAGTACACATCCGTTTAAAATCTAACTGCAGAAAATTTTGAGTCTGCAGGGTCACATTGGAAAATTATGTTGGAAATGTAATCCTCTAACAAAAACATATTTAGATCAAATGTAGCATACTTTTGTTCCCTTTTTTATCCATATAAAGTGTGTAAAAATTTGCAAAAATTGATGTATTGTTGATGTAAGTGTGAGTGAAGTGCGAAAGTGGGTGGGTGTGAAAAAATTTTTTGTGCAATTTTGATAAATGTATTTGATGGTTGTATTGAAAGGATGGAAATAAAGAAAAAAAAATGGTCTAACAATTAATATGAAAAACGTCGGTCAGGTTGACTTAATGATAAAGTGTATTTTGTTGACAAGGTCATTGTATCTACAGTTGAACGTAAAGCGTATCGAATCAACTGAGAGATATAAACCATTTATAAAAAGACAAACTCATATACATTTTCCTAGAACACAATTAAACTATAAAAACTTATTTCAGACAATACTTATATTAAAATGTATCCATAAAGCTCACTTTACTATTAGTTGACGAATCGATTTGGTGTGTTGTTTACCACGAATCAATTTTTGACTTCATAGCTAACCGAGTTCACTTGACCAATAGACTTTTATTGAGCTCACGTGATCAGTGTCTTACCTTGTTCTTTGGCACGTGATGCTGACTCTCGTTACAGAACTTGTCAAACCTCCGACTATCCACGTGACAGGGAGACTGGAAGGCAACGGCATACGAAAGCTTTCCCACAGCGAAGAACAATTTATTTTACTGTGAGTAAAAGACAAACTTAGTTTGATTGTTCTAGAATATTAATATAGAAGATATATAAATCTATATTTTAATACTATTTGCATATTTTATATACAGACAATTTGTCGTGCTCAATCATTGGAAGAATCCTTAGATTCATTTAGCTCCATGATTTTAACAAAACGTAGCATGGTAATTGATCAATACATAGGGCTTACGGCGAATGTGACAGGGGATGCTTAGTCCTTTCAAGCACCTAATCCTACCTTATGTGTATCCAGGGATCTGTGTTTTTGCCCTGTTCACGATTCATATTAATTTTTGGATTTAAGATATCGATTATTGTTTGCTATCTCCATCTTTTACATTGTCAGAATGGACGTTGAGCTTAATTGAATCAAGATGGAGAGAAATTATTTTCCTCGGGCAATTAACAAAGTCAGATTCAGAGCCGAAACACCTTAATCATATGTAATAATTAAAGGCTTTTTAGTTTATCTAGGTTAAGTATGGCGAAGCTGAATTATGCATTTAATATTTTTCAAGAACCTGCATTGCACTACCAACATTAGCTAAAAACCCAGAAATCAATTCAAAATAGAAAAGTTTAAATTATAAAATCACCATCTAGGGTAACAAAAGAGTTTACTTGTTGCCAGGGCATTAATCTAATACTTTACTGATTAAATGATTTACGAGGGTTGATTCAAAAGTATTGTGACAACTTCGATATAATTGATAGAAGTCGACTTAAAACAACAAAATTATAAATGATGAAAGTTTTAATTATTTCAAATCAGACCTAAAAATTTCAATTCTACATGATTTCCACTTTTAAAAATAGTAAATTTTATACAACGTGCGATTTGGGTAGTCGCCACACCTAAACAAAGTCATGTTTTAGATACACGCCGTCATACATTCAAGCGTTTCCCATTAAAAATGCTCTTGAGATTCACGAAGACGTTCACAAATTTCTGTTCTTCAGGAATTTTTGGTAACCATTGCACAGTCACCTTTTTCCTAATTAAGTCATCTGTCGAAATTCTTTGAACAATATCATAGGACAAAGTGTTCATGTTCCCCTATATAACAGATACACGCATGTCTTTTGACCACATCAGACACCAGTTAGACGTTTTCGTCCGACCTCCTGTCCTCTACTACTCAATCAATGGTCCATCAACCTCTAAAAAAAATCGCTGAAACCATCTATAAACAAGACTCTTATTTACGTTCTTTTTACTGTGAGTCTGATTAATCAATGTAACTGTCTCTATGGACAATTTTCTCACTTTTTTTTTTTAGTAAAAATGCAAAATGCCTTGCAGCTTGTTGTGGCGTTTTTCCCATTTCGACCCTCCATTTCTTAAAAGCATTAGAGTAAAACATTAAGTTTATTATCAAAATATTTAAAAATAAGTAAGCGATAAGGCTTGTTTTTATATGCTTTTTTTAATATGTCTGTCCTTTTCATAAGAAAGTACTCTTTAAAACGTGACATTTAGCTGTGACGCGGCGACTATCCCTATGCTTCATGTTTAAAACAACTATAAAATGAATTTAATACAATGTATAACATTAATAAACCAAAATTTCAATGTTAATTCAATTTGTATACGTGCATATTTTGGTATATAGTATTTGATAATATGACGCCAAATATGAAAGATATGGTCACTGTGACATTACTTTTTGATCAACCCTCGTATAACAAGACAAGTCTGTTTAGAACATGATTTCAATCATGCAACCTAGTGAAAAAGAGTTCTGTCTACTTTCTATTCCGGTATACGCAATCAATTTATTAGAGAATGTAAAAAAGTGTCTCATGAATAAAAATAATAGTTTAAAAGTGATTAAATTTTGTAGGAAAACAAACAAACAAACATACAAGCAAACAAACTTACTCGTCAGTAAAAGGATGTGGATTCAGGGTTAGATTGATAATAGAGACATTTTCCCACGAATTTCTGTCCCACAGGGAGAGAGTGAACACCACGGGTAGGAGGATAGATGTAATAGCCCAGTAAAGCATGGCCAGGGGACCTTAGTTACCAGGCTTATAAATAAAGAAAGGTTTACAGAATACAACTTCTTTATGTAAATAAATTATATTCTTAAATGATGAAAATTAAGCGCACTCAAAGATGATAAATGCATTACATAACAATTATAAAAATTGTATTGGAACATGTGGAAAAGGACTATCTCAGTTTTGATACTTTTGTGTTATTCTTCGAATATTAAATTTTAGTTGTAACACGTCATTTGATTGGATAAAAGATTTATCCATTTTGTATAACATAACTTGCCTATGTCACAATGAGTTACGTTAAAAAACGTATTACTCCGCTTGACGTTACTTTTAAAATATGCTACATTTGAAGCCTTTCTCCGAAGGAAAAAATGTCTCTTTCTACACTGAAATTAAATTATAAGGAATGAAGCTTATTTCAACTTATGTTATACGATATAACATAACTTGGGGCAGTTTACGCTTTTATATAAACTGCTTCGCGGTTTATTCGGTTTATTAAGAATAAACCGCCCCAAGTTATGTTATATCCTATAACAAAAGTTGAAATAAGCTTCATTCCTTAAAGAAAATTCCTTGGGAAGTTAATGTTTGTCAACACTTAAAGAAAAGAAAAATACATGTAATTTTTTCACAAATGATATATCGGCCCTTTATAAAATCCACGGAGTTTAAGCGTAAACTGCCCCAAGTTATGTTATATCCTATAACAGAAGTTGAAATAAGCTTCATTCCTTAAAGAAAATTCCTTGGGAAGTTAATGTTTGTCAAAACTTAAAGAAAAGAAAAATACATGTAATTTTTTCACAAATAATATATTGGCCCTTTATAAAATCCACGGAGTTTTGAAATCATAATGATTAATTAAACTGATGGAATCAATAAGATTTTTGTTTCAGTAATATGCGTTTCATATAGCTACTGCATTTAAAGCTAGATATTTTTTTTTAAATGAAGGTTACACGAAATCTTATTTTATTTTATTTTTTCAGCAGACAGGAAATAAACAGAAATACTCTTGAAAACAACATATTTTTCTCAAAGAATTTATAATTATTATGTTATGTTTAAAAGAGGAAAGCATCAAAAGTGATAGCGTTTTATGGCAATCAAATTTTGTATCGTATGTCTCTGTACTTTTGGTGGGAGTGAATTACTAAGTATTATATACTTTTATTTCATTCGAACTATTCTGACATCAGTTTGATACGTATGATTTGACCAAGATTATATTTGTCTAACAAACATTTTCTGCTCATAAGTTCAGATTCTGACACAAATTATCTGAAAGTTTTTCGATATATTTATGCTACAAAATACATGTACTTACAATGATTTTCCTTACTATATTTCTACTCTTTAAAAAATCCACCTTGAATATCAAACGTTAAAAGTTTCTTTTTCGATAAGAAACTTGCCTCTACTTGACTGCGTTTTGACGTTAAAATACTAAGCTCGCTCGAAGTTTTTTTTTTCTTTATTTACAAATGTTAATATGAATTGACTCTTATCTTACTCTTACTTACAGCCAAATTCAGAAAAGAATTTGCAACAGCTTGTTGTTGTGTAAAGAGAAAGAGGGCGTTCAGTGTACATTATAGAAGTGGAGTGTCAACGTTCAGCAACGCCTCGCAATACGCCCATCGCAACAATAGCAACTCGTGCACTGAACAAGTCTTATTGTCCACATATCCAGAAAGATAATAAATTCACCCTCGCTGTAAATATTGCGACAATTAAAAATTGTGATTACGATTGTTAAATATAGAATGTATTTAAATGTTTTGTGTATAAACATGAATTGTGAATTCAAGTATAGTATTGGTTTGTTACGAAGTAACTGTTATAGATTATTTTATTTGATTTGTGTACATAAATATAAACATTAAAATTAGGAAATTTAATGATGTTTATTTCATTGTAATACTTCATCTTTAGATATGTTCAGGTACAGGTAATACTGCTGAAAAATGAATATTGACATATAGACTAGTAAAAAATTGCGAAGCATTTTTCTTTTATTATTCATTCTATTACTTGGATATTGCCAATTTCCGCAATTTTTTCCATAAGTATTGACCATTATTTTTTTTTTTCAAATTTGAGGTCCAAAAGAGTTCCAAGAATTTTCACGATATTACAAAGGATGTTTTTATTAAGAGTACGTCTTACAAAGGAGTTAGATTTTAATTGTAATTGTTTCTTCATAATAACATCTTTATTGGCAAGAGTACCTTGTAAATGTTCTATCGTTCCACCGTAATTATGGTTTGCATGTATAAATGTAACCTTTTCTTCGGTGCAAATTTTAAGACGTCTCAACTTTTGGCTAACGTTGAAACATACACGTAGGGAGTACATGCATCAAATTGCTTTCCAAATACCCACTAATCCCCCATCGACGGGTTCGATTCATTGATGTTCTCTTTAATACATTGAACAAAAAGTGAAAAGAAATGCTATCATCTGCTTCCTAAGAACTTTTTCTGCAATCCTCGAAAGCTGTATTTAAATAAAGATATAAAGAAATTGAAACAGAAAAAAGTAAATTGTTTGGTGTATACAGGGGAATTTATTCCGCGGCATATGTTGTTTTACTTGCAAATTGTTTTGTTAGGGATGGGAAATCTGACAAATGTTACAGGTTACATTATATCTTTGTTATATTTTTTTTGCAAATAAATGGTGTAGAAGGGAGGAAATTGATCTAAACGATTTTGTTAAGCCTAGAAATCATTGGGGATCTTTATTGCTGTTTTGTCCAGATCTACCTGGCTATTGTAACGTTTTTTCCCCCAGAGTCATGTACTTTAACATCTGTTTAATGAATGAAAAGTGCAGCATTATAGACTACCAATGATATCTTTGATAAAAACACTGCGATTTAAGACTGATGTTTTCTCAAAATTTGAAATAAATGGATGCCCCAGAAATTATCCGTACTTTATATTCCGTAGGAACATGTTGATAATGAGACCAATTTCTTGTTTTATCTTTGGTCTTTTAGATTTGACAAAATTCCTTTTGATTCAATGATGTCAAATTGAAACTATAACCATTATCAGCACCATTACAGGATATTATTTAATTACAAAAGGATGTGGTTGGAGTTTATTAATTTTTTTAACTTGAGATTAGAGAGCTTGAAATTACAGGATCTGAATAAATGCTAAAAGATCAGTCTATCCTAAAGACTTTGTAGGAACAACCTTTCAAAATGTCCCGTTTGAGGGGCGAAAGTTAAGTCTGAGTGAAGGAACTGTTAATTAGTTCTCACCTCCATAATAACATCTGCAATAGTGAGACTATTTGGATAAACGTGATGTTCGTACGATCGTACGGTATAATGTCACTCACAAATCAGTTAAAATAATTCAAAATGTAGCACAAAAATTCGATCAAATGGGTTTACTTTGACAATGAATTTTTTTTGCACAAAACAATTTTTTATGGGAGGGGTTCATATTAAGCCAATCTGAAAGAAAATGATTTAAGAACTTGTCAACATACCTAGATAACTTGAAAAAAATTAAATTATAATACTAGTATTTAAATACTCGTGAAAAAACATTAAATTTTGCAAGACCACACCACAGTCACAAGGAATTAGATTTTCGTCGAACAAACCTTTGTCGACTATAATAGTTGTTGACGGCTGTTCATATTCATACGAACTAAATAGCAGTTACATTTTATTCTCAAAGGGAACAGAAATTGATTTCCCGTGATTTATTAATTATATTACCCTTCCATAAGCGTTATTTTATCAAATTAAACGGGGAGTTAGTGCAGACGTTTATTTTCTAAGGTTCGTTCGTCTTACTCTGTTCAAATCCACAGTAGTCAGAGAGTCTACGGATAGAGGAGTTCCTTTTAGTTCTAGTATTCCATAAGTAAATCTAAATATCAAATATCTGAACCAATTCCTTGCATTACATCATTTTATGTTATAATGATTATAGTTTATGCAGTTCCTATAACCTGTGCAACTTGCCAGATAAAGACTAAACAGACAATGGAAACAGCTAGACAGCAAGAAGCGATCTCGCTTAACACTTTTTGGTGCTTTTCTTGAGAGCTCTCGATTTGTTCCATCATCCTGGATCCAGGATAAAAAAAACTTTAAATAGGAACACACACGGAGCCAGTCTCTTGGAATTAACTAACTAAATAAGGAATAAAAAATGAGAATTGATTTCCTCAACATTGCATGTTGGGGATTAAGTTGATTATTGCAGCTGTCAAAGAAGACCTTGCATAACATGTAATTGTGTTCACAACAGATAACCTAGCCATTATCTCTTGAGATACCATACAAAAAGTCATTGAAAATCTTCATTAAAAAAAGCAATTATAGAAATAAATCAAATCTTAACGACCAAAATTGACATTTTAACATGAGAATGTCGATACAGACTTCATAACTCTAACTTGTGGATATTTACCATGTTATTTTACCTTAAGTATACATTGTATTTCTTGCTGAGCTGGTTAGTGGACCAATTTCTAAAAGTTACAAAAATGTGTATTATCAATATCAAGAAAAATCTGATTTTCAAGTTTCATGAACCTAATTCTGGAATATCCTCGGGTCGATGTTTTACGTCCTCTTCAAAAATTTGTATTGTTTAAACTCTTTTGAGATCACTGTGTGTCATCTTCGTCTTTTGCAGTTTTATTTTGTTGTGCACTGCTTGATTGATTGATTGAATATTGTTTAACGTCCCTCTCGAGAATTTTTCACTCATATGAAGACGCCACCTTTAGCCGGTGGAGAGCTGCAAATTTGTCTAATACTCCGTACTCAGGGCCATTGAGCAGGGAGGGATCTTTTTCGTGCCAGCACATACTGCGACACGGGGCCTCGATTTATACGGTCTCATCCGAAGGACCGGTCTCCACGCCCCACAGCGGGATCGGAACCCGCGACGTAAGGATCAACTCCTTACTTTGCAACTCTAGAGCAGACGCTCTAACCACTGCGCCACGCGGGCGACAGCACTGCTTGAAATTGAATCATTGGTTCTGTAGAAATAAAAATTGAAGAAATAAAAAGGATTCAACTTTACGCTTACATTTTTTTAGATCATGTCTTTTACATTAAATTTTGATAGCAACACAACAGAATGAATAGCAAAATTAATATGTCTTCTCAAACGCAAAGACATGCTAAAATTATAGCTCTCGTTTTAAGATTTATTCCATTCCTTTCCAAGTACGATAACGACTGTAATCCTTTCCAAGTATGATAACGACTGTATTATTCGTGTCATTAGTAAGTAGTAGAGAAACTTCCCGATTAATTATATTATAAATAGAACAAGATGAATGGCGGTCATTAAATTAACACCATGATCATCCCGCTTCTGCAGAGATATCAATCACATAAAAAATAACCTCTACATTGACTATGCAGAGAATCTTGCTAATTTATTGAACAATTAGCATAATTAACCCCGTTTTGCTTTTAATTACCATAAGAATTACCGTAATAATATACATTTTTGGTTAACAAAAACAAAGAGTAAAGGCCCGCTTTATCTAAATATACACTCTAATGACACATTTGCATTTTTCCGAGAAAAAACTTCGTCCATTTAGTCAAAGCATAAAGATGATTTCAATGCGACTTTTCTTCGTTTGTTGTGTAGGGAAATGGTCAGCATGTTGGTCTCAAGGAAAATGATATCCAGACTACAATTTTTATTTATTAGGGTTTGAATCGTAGAGTACTTACTTTTGATTAGTTCCACCGACTCAGCATTCGACAATAAATAAAATAGATTATAATATACCCTATATGTCTTAATTACAACCCCGCTCCAAAGGAGAGAGAGCAACAATGTTTTAACTACGTGTTTTAACAAATTTCGCAGCTTTCTCAGCAACTACTCATTGCAGATCACTCTCTTTTTTCTTAGGCATGCCAAATCGTGGAATTCATTTTTGTTTAAATCCGATGTCAACTTCCTGCTTTTCCGTGCAACTGTCGGTATCAAATTTTTCTGTTAATTCGTACGTCTGTCCTTACCAAGTTTCCCTTACACTTTTCCCAGCAATCGCAGATGCTTAAAATTTTTCACTTTCTGTTTAGGCTTACATGTATATTCTGGGATTCATTTTTGTTTGAATTTGATATCAACTTCCTATTACATCTCTGTAATCCATTCGTACCAATTTTCCGTCGCAGTTTTCTCAGCACAGATTCTTGAAATTTTAGCACAGTTTTGGGGGGTGGGGTGGGTTAATTTTTGTACGAATTCAATGTCAACAAAGGAGTGTATATTCACATCAGAGATGGGGTATTACTAGTGATCATTCGCGATCGATCACGGACTTCTTGTTTAAAATAAATTTAAGTATACTAAACATCATATAAGACCAAGATATTAAAAGAAGTTGAAAGAATTATTTTAATTAGCATGTTATTTTCTTCATTAAGTAAGCAAAAACGATTTTCCTTATTTTTCATAGTCTCTAAAGTCTTTTTCCTGAATAAAAAGCACTACCTATATCATATTGAAACGAGTTCAAAATTACCTCTTTCACGTTATATAAATTTTATTCAAGTAAAAAAAAAAATCATTTTTTAATCAATGGTTAGAGCAGAATGACTTTTGCCAAATAAGTTTCCTAAGAAAAGGTTTGTTTTATCATCAATATTTCATAAACTTCAGTAACAAAAACTCAGCTATAAATTACAAATTCACAAGTTGAATTTGATTTTAATAAATATGTGCAATCCTCGTTCACCCATCTCCTTTGTATGCGTCATGTTCCATAAGCACCTTATTACATTTTGGAATTTCCGGTGGTCCATGTTTACTATCCGGTTCGTAGATTTGCATTGTTTAATATTATACAATTATTGCTGCTTTTTTGAGATCAATACAATGATTTAGTCATCTGAGGAGTACAATATTCACCGAGCCCGAAGGGCGAATTACACTGAGTACCCCCCTCCCGCAGAATCGCATTCATTTACACTTTCAGAGGAAATACACTTACAAACTATTTATACGTATGTCTTCTACGATAATTTACCAGAACACCCATATATGGCATGCTTGTCTTTATTTTCTCGATTCTCCGTAAACAGCGTCAGAAACCATAAAACGGTATGTGCTAATCTCGGGCAAAATGCAAAATTTAAAAATGAGTGGGTTTAAAAATACTATTCCTGTGTTTAAATATTGCATTGAGTAAATAGAACTTGTTTAAGTCTGATTTTCCCTGAAAAAATTACTATGTTAATCTGATGTAATTTTAGAAACAGATTTTTAGTCAATCAGAATCCCTGTGCGGGATCAGTACATATCGTTTCATGGTGGAGTCGACTTTTCCACTCGGCGAGCAAAGTTCACTACCCTACTGCAGGATGCTTCCACGTAATGTTCAGCTTTTCTGGCCCAGTGGTTCTTGAGAAGATTTTTAACGTTTTCCCTTTATATTTCTCTGTAAAACTTGGATTCCCTATTGTGGTCTCGCCCTATCCCCGGGGGTCATGCTTTTAACAATTAAGAATTTACACTACCCCAGGATGTTTCCACTTAAGTTTCAGCTTTTCTGGCCCAGTGGTTCTTGAAAAGATTTTTTAATGACCCGACCTTATTTTTTGTATTTTGATTATCTCCCCTTGGAAGGGGACATGGCCCTTTATTTTAACAATTTAAATTGCCCTTCACCCAAGGATGCTTTGTACCAAGTTTGATTCATATTGGCCAAGGGGTTCTTGAGAAGAAGTTGAAAATGTGAATTTTACAGACGGACAGTGGGTGCTCAAAAAAGCTCACTTGAGCTTTCAGCTAAGGTGAGCTAAACATATTTGGAATGCTCTCTAAATGACTCGTTGAATTTAAATTTAATTTTACCACTTGCTGTTCTCCTTATGAGAAAGCATTTAAAATTATTAATATTGTTTTTTTATATATATTTGCCATCAAGGTTTTCTTCACGATTGTTATGAAAATCCATCATGGATCTTAATTTCTTTCTTGACTATTGTATAGAACTAATAACAGGAGAAAAATGTGACAGTTCTATTCATTATCTTTACACTTCACGTGCTTTGCGATTGCTTGATCTTATTTCCATGTGCTCCGGACGCCAACGTTCGCATCTATCTTGTCACAAGTTCGTCTCTTGATCGGCCATGTAATTGATCGAAGATCCAAGGGTTACAGAATGTAAGATTGGGGTTAAGCATGAGAGATATTCACATTACTTGGGATTTGATGGATTTTGGACAAGTCTCGAATGCTACCCGTTATCCAAGAAGTTTGTAATCAAAATATGGAAATTTGAATTTCTGATGTAAAACACAGGTTAAGGGACAACTTCTTGTGCATTGAACACTAGCTCCTGTTCGTGGAATAAGCAGTTATTCGTGAAAAAAAAAACAAATGTTACTTATCTCAATTACATCGAAACACTTGATGTTTAAAAGTTTGATCTTGTGGTTAAAGATTTTCTACATGTATATTACATCTAAAAAGTCTTTTTTCAGCAATATATCATTTTTATATTTTTGAAGCAATATATCATAAACACCTATATCACCCTTACTTTCACACTGAATCGTCCTTGGATTTTCCCGTTCCCCATTCATGACCACATATGGAGAAATGGTGTTCATTCTGCTCATTTGCATATCGGCATACTGGAGCTATAATGGCGACACTATTCATAAGAGCTTATATAGTGAACGTACAAAAATTGCAAAATTTAATATACAAACTATTTTGGATAAAGTTCTTCCGCCGATGTTTTGGATTTTCTTTTTATTTTCTACCGGAAATAATAATGTTGATGCTAAAGTGAAAGTTGCAACCGCCTTTTTGATTTGAAAATTCGAAGCGAGAGTACATTGTTTTATCGAAGGAAAGGGCACAGGATTAGTATCTTTATCATATTTGGTGATAAAATATAAGTGTTTATTGCAAGATGACCGAGTTCTTCCGCCGATTAATAGGTGCAGACTAATGTTTATTTTTACAAAATACAATTGATTTAGCATTTCATGGAGAGTTACGACCGCCTTTTTAATTTCAATTCGACGATTCCTTGCCCCAGCGTGACCTACTTATTATTAAAAAGACGGTATCACGCACTGTTAACAGTCAATCACGCAAATTTGTACCAATATAACTATGACGGGGCTTACAAAAATAAAAACACACCAGGTTTGAGTGTTAAAATACCACAACTCTCTGTCGAGACTGAAGCTCTACTGGTTTGTACTGATAGCAAAGGAAAAGAAAAGTACTTAAGCAGTTGGGAATTGAAACTTTACAACAGCAATAAATAGAATAATGATCCTTGATTAGGTCTCTTAATGTTCTTAATGTAGTCTACCTGCATGCCACATTATATTGTAATCAAACTAAAACGGTAATTGGAGTAGCATTTTGAGAGTATTTAACAGGAATTTATAGTGATCAAGGCAATAATGTTCATCCAAGTCAGAATTGTGTATCTTAGTGTAGTCTACTTGTGTGCCAAGTTATATTGAAATCAGACCAGAACTGTAGGAGGAGTAGCATTTTGATAAAATTTCACAGAATTTTCTATATTTAGTAACCACAGCAACACCGATCATCAAAATCAGAAACTGATAAACAGAATTATGTATCTTAATTAGTATACCTGTGTGCCAAGTTATATTGAAATCAAACCAAAACTGTGGGAGACGTAGCATTTTGAAAGAATTTTACAGAAATTTCTATTTTTAGTAACCACGGCAACACCGTTCATCGAAATCAAAAACAGATACACAGAATTATGTATCTTAGTATAGTCTACTTGTGTGCCACGTTATAATGAAGCAAGACCAACACTGTAGAGGAGTAGCAATCTGAAAGAATTTTACAGAAATTTCTATTTTTAGTAACCACAGCAACATCGTTCATCGAAATCAAAAACCGATAAACAGAATGTTGTACCTTAGTGTAGTCTACTTGTATGCCAAGTTATATTGAAATCAGACCAAAACTGTAGGAGGAGTAGCATTTTGATACAATTTCACAGAAATTTCTATTTTTAGTAACCACAGCAACACCGGTCATCGAAATCAGAAACTGATAAACAGAATTATGTATCCTAATTAGTCTACCTGTGTGCCAAGTTATATTGAAATCAGACTAAAACTGTAGGAGACGTAGCATTTTGAAAGAATTTTACAGAAATTTCTATTTTTAGTAACCACGGCAACACCGTTCATCGAAATCAAAAAGAGATACACAGAATTATGTATCTTGGTGTAGTCTACTTGGGTGCCACGTTATAAGGAAGCAAGACCAATACTGTAAGAGGAGTAGCAATCTGAAAGAATTTTACAGAAATTTCTATTTTTAGTAACTACGGCAACACCGTTCATCGAAATCAAAAACCGAAAAACAGACTGATGTACCTTAGTGTAGTCTACTTGTATGCCAAGTTATAATCAGACGAAAACTGTAGGAGGAGTAGCATTTTGAAAAAAAATGTTTACAGACAGTCGGACAGAAAGACAGACAGGCGGACGGACGCCGAACGCATTTCTATCGCATAAGCTCTTCTGGTCTCTAACCAGTACAGCTAATAAAAAAAAAATAAAGAAATGGTATATTTTAAATTGTTGCAAGATCTTATGAATATAAATGAGTTGTAAATCACGTGGGAGCAGTCTCGTGAATAAACTGCACGCCATTTCTCCATATGAGGAGTACACAGTGGATGTGACCAGCATACGGCGATGCTACTCCTCTGTTGCATTAATCAATCCCAACGCTGTTTCCAGAGGTCTGAGTTTAAACTATGCTTACATAATTTCTATAACTTTTGAGAATGGTCACCGTTTATTATTTTCATTTTCATCTTGTCGCCCGCGTGGCGCAGCGGTTAGAGCGTCTGCTCTAGAGTCGCGTAATAAGGAGTCGATCCTTACGTCGCGGGTTCCAATCCCATTTTGGGACATGGAGACCGGTCCTTCGGATGAGAACGTATAAATCGAGGTCCCGTGTCGCAGTAGGTACTGGCACAAAAATGATCCCTCCCTGCTCAATGGCCCTCTGTGCCGAGTAGAAGACAAAATTTGCAGCTCTCCACCGGCAAGTGGTGGCATCTCCATATTAGTGAAAAAATCTCGAGAGGGACGTGAAACAATATACAATCAATCAATCTTTATATTTTCTAGGTGCCGTTTTCACCAAGTGCCGTTTTAACTGGGTACCGTACAAACTATAATTCGCTTATTACTGTAACGAGATACCGTTTTCTACATATGACACTCTTCACGATCATTGTATAATAAAAGTCCTTGTTAAATATATTTGGAATATCTATGAATACTAAAGATAACTTAATTTTTGCGACTCCTTATTTTCGCGAGATAGGCTCTTGATGAGCGAAACAAAATTTTCACGAACAGAGGTAATTGCACTTTACAATCCAAAGGAAACTATTTTTACGCGAGAATTAAATTTTTGTGTTATTACGCGAAATTAAAGTTCTAATCAAAAGTGATTTGCAGTACCTACAAAAACTTGATGTACACATTCAATGTGTTCGCTTCTCTCCGCAATGATGTCGAGATGTGACTTCGTTATGAGCATCCCTGAAGATCTGGAAATTTCCATCAAAACTAAAATCACAGATTAAAGAAACGACCTTGTGCATTTTTTTAAATCCAAAATATCAGATAATAATTTCAGTATATACTTTTAATATTTTCATTTCCAATTGTTTTCCTTAAGATAAACACTACAAAAGTGAATCTTGTTAATTTCTCCGTGATTCCTGTGGCATGTAAATTTCTCTATATTGAAATACTATGAAAGGTAAAATGTGAACCTGCATGTATACGTATGGTATATGACTGGCGTATAAATACACTGAAGAAAAAATAGATGTTTTGTTTAATTGTTTACTAAGTAATTAGATATGATATATATTTTTACAAAGGAAATAATTAATGAATTATCTCCAGATCAAAAGCAAGTCACCAGTCCATTATCACCGAGTCCTTGCGAGACCGAGAACTCCACTTCCGTAAACATGGTAAACAGTCCATCTGAACCACGTGAGAAATCGGCATCGCCACATAGATCTGCACTTCATTTTCTGATACAGACATCGTCCCTCAGTCATTACCATCCGACTTATTAAGCAACCAAACTTCCTCTGTTAGTTTAACATCCACATGAATCTTGTTTCCTGACCATGCTGACCAACTCCTGTTTCATCAACTGCAACATTGCATTCAGTATGGCGGCGGAGAAGTCTCCTTGTGCCTATACACGTGTTCGTGCTTTCGACAACCTAAATCTAGGTCACATCTATAATTAAAGTTAACAAGATTGCTTTGATCATTATTTAAAATTCTTTTGTTGTTTATTCTATAAATGTTGATATTTGGCTAGAGTAACTAAATAATCATTAAATTTGATTCGTGTTTTGTGGGACTATTTTTTTTTATAATAAAATTTGACGTCATGGGGCGGGGCTATGGAAAATAACATGGAATGCCTCGTGTATTTCAAATCTACTAAATTAGACGGTATTCCGATTTATTTATGTTATTTTAAGATTGTTATTTCAAGTAAAAATGGAAATATAAGGAACCACTGTCTAGTTAGGAGGCTATGCCAGGGACATCAACAATAGTGGGCAACATGGGATAATTTTAGCATCGCCAGTTATGCAAATTATCCCATGTTTCCCACTACTGTTGATGCCCTGGCATAGCCTCTTAACTAGACAGTGATTTCTTAAATCAATTTCTGATAAATGTATTTACTTTTCATGTTATTTCATATTATAATTAATTTCATATTATATTACTGTAAGTTGTCACTTTGATAAAACTCCATATGATTTCGACCCGCGAAAGCGTGTCCATCTCTTTTCTCTCGTCTTCACTAATTCGGGGCGTCGATCGAAAATGAAAGTACGGTTTTCATTTAATTCGCAATAATTGCAAATCTGACACAATGTAATGAAAGAAAAGGTGAGCTAGCTCACATACCCCACGCTCCCTCAAAACTTGACGGTAAAACACATAATGAAAGGCACAGCTAGTGCACTTTAAATACATAGTATAGATCAAAAAGGGCAATAATTGCTAAAAAATCTTCACATCAAAATGTCTTGCATATGAGGACATTTAAATGTGGAATGAAGTTTCTAGATAAATAATGGAATCAAAATTTCTTGGCATTATACAAATCCAAACATTAATTTGAAGTGGTTAGGGGGAAAAGGGGGGTTGAGAAAAATGAATGATAGGCAAAACTCTTTGGGATAAAATAATGGAATATGTCCTAAATATCTGCATAGGTTGACAAAACTATGTACAACAGTTTAAGAGGAGTGGTGCTGACAAACTGTTCATCTGTATATTCAAGGTATGGCCAAATGCCTAAGTTAAAAAGTGCGGAAATTCCCAGAAAAAATAATGGAATCGGAATTTCCTGGTAATATGCAAATCTACACATTGTGTCCTAAATACCTGCAAAGTTTGACGAAATTCTGTGCAGCGGTTTATGGTAATATGCACATCTACATATTGTGTCCTAAATACCTGCAAAGTTTTACGAAATTCTGTGCAGCAGTTTATGAGGAGTTGCGCTGACAAACTGTTCATCTCTATATTCAAGGTATGGCCAAATGCCTAAGTTAAAAAGTGCGGAAATTCCCGGAAAAAATAATGGAATCGGAATTTCCTGGTAATATGCACATCTACACATTGTGTCCTAAATACCTGCAAAGTTTTACGAAATTCTGTGCAGCGGTTTATGAGGAGTTGCGCTGACAAACTGTTCATCTCTATATTCAAGGTATGGCCAACTGCCTAAGTTAAAAAGTGCGGAAATTCCCAGAAAAAATAATGGAATCGGAATTTCCTGGTAATATGCACATCTACACATTGTGTCCTAAATACCTGCAAAGTTTGACGAAATTCTGTGCTGCGGTTTATGTGGAGTTGAGCTGACAAACTGTCCATCTCTTTATTCGAGGTAAGGCCAAATGCCTAAGTTAAAAAGTGCGGAAATTCCCGGAAAAAATAATGGAATCGGAATTTCCTGGTAATATGCACATCTACACATTGTGTCCTAAATACCTGCAAAGTTTGACGAAATTCTGTGCAGCGGTTTATGAGGTTTACGCTGACAAAAAAAGAGGACTGACTGACTGACTGACTGACGGACGGACGGGTCAAAAACATTATACCTCCCGCAACTAGTTGCGTGGGGTATAATTATAGTTTACGGACATCATCGAATATTTAGTGGACTATGTATGAGCTCTAGTGCCGAGTTTATTATACCCCTGCTCCGAAGGAGACGGGGGAATACTGTTGTACCCTTGTGGGTCTGTCTGTGCGTATATCTGCAGTAACAAATTTGGTCACAGCTTACTCAGCAACTACTCGTCACAGATGCTTGAAATTTCAGCACATTCTTTGCTGAGGCATGTTATATGGTGGGATTCATTTTTGTTGAAATCCGATGTCAACTTCCTGTTTATCCGTGCGTCTGTCTGTATCATCCATAACAAATTTTCGTCGCAGTTTTCTCAGCACTTACTCATCGCATTTGCTTAAAATTTAAGCACATTGCGACGACGATTTGTCAATTAACAATTGTCATTTCCATTCCTACGTAGATGCGATATATCCTAGTGAGCTTGAGATAAAAGATACCACAGAGTCTGACACATCTGTTTCATACTTGGATATTTTACTTGAAAAAGACATTAATGGTAATCTTACCAAGATATATGATAAGCGTGATGACTTGAACTTTTCTATCGTCAACTTCCCTTAATTATGCAGCAATATACCGTCATCACCTGCATACGGAGTATAATTATCTCAGTTGATTCGATACGCAAGAGAATGCTCTACGTATGAACAATTTCTAAAACGAGGTAAATTATTGACAAGCAAGTTGATGAAACAAGAATATCAACAGTCTCGTTTAAAGTCATCGTTTCGCAAGTTCTTTGGTTGATACAATTACCTTGTCAGCAAATACAATTTATCATTGAGTCAATGCTGACTGACGTTTTTTCATAATGATTGTTAGTCCATTATTTATACACTGAATGAACGACGGATTTTTTCCCGTTATTTCCCGATCATGAAAAGGAGCACACGGCGGGTGTGACCGGTCAGCAGGGGATGCTCACTCCTCCATGGTACCTGATCCCACCTCTGGTGTTTCGGAGGTCCGTGTTTACTCTCCTCCTATATTTTTTTTGTTTTATGGACTTTGAGATTGAATACTGTTCGTTATCTCCATATTTTTCTTGCTGCGGCATGTCAAATGGTGGGATTTATTTTTGTTGAAATCTGATGTCAACTTCCTGTTTATCCGTGTGTCTGTCTGTATCATTCAAAACAAATTTTCGTCGCAGTTTTCTCAGCAACTGCTCATCACACAGATGCTTGAAATTTTAGCACATTCTTTGCTTAAGCATGCAATATGGTGGGATTCATTTTAGTTGAAATCCGATGTCAACTTCCTGTTTATCCGTGCCCCAGTCCATACTATACATAACAAATTTTTGTCGCAGTTTTCTCAGCAACTAGTCATTGCAGATGCTTGAAATTTTAGCACAATGTTTGCTGAGGCATGTCATAATGTTGGATTCATTTTTGTTAAAATCTGACGTCAACTTCCTGTTTATCCGTGCGTCTGTCCGTTTCATACAAAACAAATTTTCGTCGCAGTTTTCTCAGCAATTGCTCATTGCAGATGCTTGAAATTTTAGCACATTTTGCGGATATATGCCATATAGTTGGATTGATTTCTGTTAAAATCCAATGTCAACTTCCTGTTTATCTGTGCATATGCTCAAAACTGAACTCGTGTATATTAACAATACAGTGTATATTCACATCAGAGCGGGGGTATTACTATTGAGAAGTGGACCAAAGACTTGTTTGCAATTTTTTCAAATTTATAAGTATAGATTCAGCACCTGATACCTGTTTACATTCATCACATTCGTTGATGGTCACCATGTTGGAAAACGGAAGTTGATGAATGCATGTATACATCGTAAAGCAATTTTTTTTTGCGGATTGCTGATTATATGTATTTGAATTGTTTCATCTTAACTGTTTTAATCACATACTAGTAAGAAAGCATTAACGAATTGTCAAACACATAAGAAAGCACTACAAGAGAACTAAAGGTATAACACATACAAAGCAAATCTGATAAACATGATTTTAAACGTCAAACATTTGAGCACAACGTAGTCACAGTTTTCTTTCATTTTTCCCTAGGGTCGGTCGAATCATCTCGGGTCTTTCCGTCGGAGGTCGGAAAAACTACCTCGAATGTATTAACATCACCGGATGTTAAAAATTTATACATTTCCTGTTTATTCGTACATAGGAGAGACGGAGTTAGAGGGCTCTTCTATAGTATATTTTAAGTAGCAGCATTACATTCAATAAAGTTAAACTCCATACTCCACAGTTAAGAGGTATTCCAACACTTATTTCAAAGTTTGTGAAAAGGGGGGTTGTCATGGCGTCTACGTAGTACATTCGAGGTTGTTTTTCCGCTAGTCGGAAAGGCCCGAGAAGTTGCGAATGTCCCTAGGGTATCAAGTCTACGAACTCTGTGTTCTCCTTTTGTTTTTTACCTAAACACTCATATTGTTCTTCCAGTGCGTAGAGAACACAAAAGTCCTCATATCCATTTTCCTCCAAGAAACTCGAACCATGGAGGGAGTCCTTACTCATTGAAAGGGTGAAGCTTTTTCCTTCATTGTTTACCTTTCCTTCCGGCTTTCTTTTTGTCTCTTCCTCTAAGAATTGAGCACGGAACTCGTGGTCTGTAATTTGTCTCCTCTCTCTATCCAAACAATTGGGAAAGATGGATCTACTGGTATTTCTTCTGTGCATCTTTGCTGAAAACTTGCCTTTCGGTAACAATTTACCTCTGTAGTGTCTTTTAACTTCCCGCATTGCTTTACTCAGAAGATGCACAGTGTGAAGTAGTGTAAATCTTTTAGCCAGGTTTGTTGCTGTAGATCTCGGTCACCATTTTCCTTATGACTTACTGTAGAGGGCTTTCAAATTTATGATGATTCCTTGACCACATGGCTGGATGATATCCCTAACAAAGAATACTAGTATTATTGTAAACTATAATTAACTATAGGTAATCAAAGTGTCAAAGTTATCACTATAATTAATCAAAGTTTTCAGTGTGATCATTATAGTGTCAAAGTGATCACTACAGTAAATCTCTTTTTTCAAGTGATCACTATGTGTCATATTGGTTCGAATCCCACTGTAGGACGTGGAGACCTGTCCTTGGGAGGAGACCGTATAAACCGATGTCACAGTAGGTGCTGGCACGAAAAAGATCCCTCACTGCTCAATGGCCCTAAGTGCCGAGTATAGGACAAAAAAAAGAAGTTACAGTTACAAATTAAGCCCTGTATTTTTATAAAATATGGAAGTGATATAAGAAGTTAAAATTCATTATTTCTGATTCATAGGAATTCCATGCAGTATGAATACATAAATCATTTTTCTCACATGATCTCTAAATGCTAATTGTGACGTCATTAACGTGCATTTTCCTGTATTTTCTTTAAAAGTTGCGGAAGACATCAAATTCCTTCAGAAAACATACTCTGTCACCGTCGCCCAAGAAGATTTTGAGATATGTGATTTTTCAAAGCAGTTTACATAATATATCAAAAATTGGGGTGGGCGACACTGGCAGACACTGCTTTGTAAAATAAGCACAGAAATGAGATAATCTGAGGCTTTTCTGCATTAAACTTAAAAAATTACCAAATTGATGACGTCATATTTCAAGAATGGTCCTTCGTGGTGCCATATTCTTCAATGATGTATCATATTCATCTACTCAACTCTTGTAAAAGCCACTTCCATACATGTAACTATTTAAGATCATAACTTTTTAAGAACATCTGTTGGTTCCTCTTTTTTACATTATTCATTTTGTCGTTTATTTTATACGTACATAAATTACCAAACAGTCGGGAGTAGCATTGGCGAGAGATAATGTTACGCAAACGTGCAATAAATCTGGTGCCAGGGAACATCGGGAAGGGACATGATAACATATACCCTACATATCTATGTCAAGATCCTTTGTCAATAATAATTTGTGTTATTTACGGTTCTAAATCCCAGCATGTCATTCTATGGATGAGAGGAAGTTGTTAAATTGCTCGGCATCTTATTTCACTTAAAAGAACCGTAAACCTATAAACTTACTCTGTTTGGTAGAAGTACGTAGAATATCAATGCTAGAATAACTTACTGCTCAAACATTAATTTGAAAATTAAAAAAAGAAAATAAAGTCAGTTTAATTTATGTATCCCTAAGTATGTTTCAGTGTAACTCGGTGTATTGTTCTCTAAGTGAAAGCAGTCCGAACTAATTCAATCTCCTAATAATGAATTTTGCAATTTTTTTTGCACGTAAGTGATGAAATTCGATACGGTTTTCGGATTTTATTTGGGAAGACTGAAACTACTATAAACAGTAATTAGTGTCGATTACCTTCGACTTTAGGGTACTTTCTTTATCCCTAGTCTTAATCACCAAACGTTAAGAAAGATTTTCAATTATCGTTAAAGAATTAAAAATTTATTTGGGTATTCGCACCTTTCGGTGTTACCTTTTCTCTTCGCCTGACGGACGATCGTATTTCACAAGTTTCTCAGCGGACAACCCGTTCTTTTCTGAACTGTCAAGTACTGATTGAAACCGGTCGGTAAATCGGAAAAGACATAATTGAGTTTACAAATAAAGTCATTATTATCTATTTAATGCGTCAATACAGGATAATATTTGATTTTGACGGCCATGTATCTGCGTACAACCACAAATACAAAACTCCGTGCACGCTTCTGACTTCGCGTAAATAAAAGCTGCATGTCGAGGATGACAGTTTAATCGGTCATCGAAAAATTAACAGAAAAGATGTGACTTTTGAACACGCATAGTCTCACGATATTGTATGGTGAATACTTGTAAAAATGGGTATTGCCCTCATCAGGTCTGCGATAACAGAGTTTACCCTGTTGAAATCAATCGTCAGAAGATAATTTTTTAAATCATAATTAAAACAGATAGGAAAAAAAACTTTTTTGAAAAATTTAAAGTAAAACACTAGTATTTCTAGTAAAACTAAAATAAGCAAATAATAGCTATTTAAAGCAAACTAAGTTAATTTTTTTGTAATAAATTTTCTATTCCGAAGATAATCTATAACTTGTCAACTTTTCCTTGCAAAGAGACAGGTACGTTAGTTTATGTCAACAGACTCTGCAAAATACATAAAAATGAAGTTCGTGTTTTCTCATTATCCATGTATATTTATAAAGTTTATGACCCAAAGTCGTTGTATATGTTTCCCATTCTAAGCTGTTGAAGGGTTTCCTGATTCAGTCTTATGGTGTGGTTGGAATTATTGACAACTTTAATGTATAATATCCCTACATTTATTGCGACAGTTATTGTCATATTTCGGCTGTTATGCTGTAATATTAGAAAAAACCTGATGAGGATAGGAGTTTGAATATAAATCAGTACACTCGCACAATAACATTTTCCACACTTTATCCTCAATTTGCTAACAAAGAAATTGACAGTTTTAGTATTTTTAATCACAAAAGGGTCCAAGCAATGCTTCCCACCATATTTTATGTCTATGAAACATATGGAGATAATGAAAAGTATTCAAGATCAAAAGTCCATTAAACAAATAGGAGCAGAGCAAACACGGACCTCCACAACATCAGAGATGGGATCAGCTGCCATGGAGGAATGAGCATTTCCTGCCGACCGGTAACACCCGCCGTGTGTTCCTTGTCATAATTGGGAAATAACGGGAAAATCCGTCTTCAATTCAGTGAATAAATCATGGACAAACAGTATGAAAAATTTCAGTCAGCATTTGACTCAATGTGAAATTGCATTTGCTGACAAGGTCATTGTATAGAATTTAGAACGTACGAAATTACGACTTTAAACGAGACTGTGGATATTCTTGTTTAATCAACTTGTTTGTCAATAAATATCGCTGTAAAAATTTTTGGTAGTAGAGCATGTTTTGCGTATCAAATCAAATCAAATTAAGTAAGAGATACAAACTGCGTATGCGGTGATGAAGGTGTATTGCTGCTTATATTCTCCCTCACTTTGTTCGTCCGAATATAAATTAATTCTATTCTAAGTAATAACAAGAAAGCCTTTTTAGGAGTGCTACTCGCTATAACCTTTAATCAATTGTCAATCAAATTTATGATATTTATTTACACATATTCTTCGTCAACTAAACATGCATAAATCGTATTTCGACAGACAATAAATCTTTTTCGTGAAATTTCATTATTTGGCGTGAATATACGTGAATCGAGGTTATAGCGAGAGTCGATAAAGAATGCGTATGACCCAATGTATTTATAGTTACCTAGTCAAGTGATCTATGAGTATTTTTAGCAAGTAAACAACGAAATGAATTTTATATAAATAAGGGCAGTTGACGATAGAAAAGTTAAATTCACGTTAATCATAGAGTTTGGTCGTTAAATTTCTATTGAAGTCTTTTCAAGTAAAATATTCAAATTTGAAAAGATGTGTCAAACTCTGTGGCATCTTTTCTCAAGCTCACGTGCCTGTAAAGGTGTAAAGACAGGTTTTCATAGTTTTACTGTTATATATATATATTACTAGTAACAAGGTCAGTCAAAAGCTCATTAGAGCTTGTGTTATTTTTTAACTAGCATACTGACTTTAAGTAAAGTTTATCTTAGGATATATCGTATCGACATAAGAATGGAAATTACCATTGTAAATTGTCAATACTTCGTCGATATATCTAAATCTCGAGTTGAAGGTCACAGCGAGTGTTTTTTTTTTTCCATCCGTTTGAATTCTATCAAATATTCATCAACTATTGCCACCAAGCCTTTTAATTACAAAATATTCTACAAAACCTAAAATCGAACCCTGAAGACCTTAAATGAATTTGATTTTTTTTTAAGAAAGCCAAAATTTGGGGAAACCCTCAATCCTTCAATTGATGTTATAGTTTCAAAAATATTAAAAATTCTGCGGATGATTTCACCAGGCAACAGACAATATGTAAATAAAAAAAGAAGACGTTGACACTTTCTCAGATTGGATTGAATATATCAAATACTAGTGTATGGACTTTATAGGGCAATATAAAACCATTCATTTTTCTGTCTTTAGTAACTCAGAGATGTAAAAAAAAAAAGAATTAGATTACAAGACCAATATGTAATAGTACAAAAAACAACAGCAACACCGACAAAAACATGTAACAACATTGTCTGTGCTTCTTAGGCTCATACTTTCATTTATATTTTAAATTTAAATCCTCAAGTAGCAATTCAATTTTTTTCATAGCTCCCTTGCCACGCAGGAAGTTCTATTATTATGTCAATTTTAAATATTTTTTAAATTCCCAACAGTTAAAATAATTTTAAATAGCCAGTCTTATACCTAAGTCCAAACATTACAAAAAAAATTACATAGCAGGTTCCAGTGAATGTTCTACTTAGCCAGTCATTTTTACTCCTCACTAAAAGCAGCAGTGAGGGATAACCTTCAGAGTGCTGTGTTACACTACATTGGAGAAGAAGTGTAATTTAGATGATAGGATTCTTTAAAACTCAAAGTAACTTTTAGAAATTAAGAATGAAATATTTTGACGAACCGTATTCAAGCTCAAAAGTCCATAACACAATACAAAATAGGAGGAGAGCAAACACGTACCTTTAAAACATCAGAGATGAAATTGGGTTGGGGAGTGAGCATCCCTGCCGACAGGCCAGGCTTTTGGGATCATAGACAGCTGCTTTTTCAATAAAAATGGAACTCGTAAATTCACTAACCTCGTCATTGGTATATTTGCAAAAGTATTTCGTAAAAACATTCTGATGGTATAGAGAAGTATTCTAAAATTGAAATTTAAGAAAATTTTATTAACAGTCTCGTTGATTAGCAATCATTTCACAGGTTCTGTGGTTGATACTACGGGTATGACATTGCCAGCAAAAAATAATGCATCGTTATGTCAGATGTTGACTAATTTTTTCATACAACCTGAGAAACTTTTTTTTCACCGAATTATCTACGGATTTTCCCATTTTTACGATCCTTAAAAGGAGCACAAGGTGGGTGTGACCAAAGGCTTACCCCATGGCACCTGATTCGACCTCTGATGTTTTTAAGAACCGGTCTGTCCACTCTAAATTGTTATTGTTTCTATGTATTTTGTTTTTGATTGCTGTTTGTTATTTGCATCACTACCACCGCTAAATCAATCACCCCTCGGAGGTAGTTTTCTACAAAACGATGATTTCAAAGCTGATCCACTCTGACCCTTCCATCAATATTTGCATTAAAATCAATAAATATTTGTTAAAGAAATAACAATTGTCAAAGTTTATAAAATATATAAATCCTAATGTACATACCGTTAAGGTATTCCTGTTAAATAAATTCTGAGATTGATCTCTATTCATGATTTTCACTTTTTAAAATTAATATTGAACAATATGCACTGAGTGAAGCTAACGATGCAAACGTATAAACTGATGCAAAGTTATATGTATCTACATTCAACTGATATGACCCCTACTTCATTAGCTTGCTTCAGATGCAATAAAAAGATCACATATTTGTCATCCTTCAGCTCTGCGCGGCTTTGGCAGATGGGATGGGAGGCTTTTCGAAAGATCCCGCTGTCCGCTTGGTGTCAACGCAAACAAGAAATAGCTATGGACATGTGCGGAAGCCATGAACTGATTAATTATTACATGTTAGATCACAACATAATCACAGAAATAAAATATTCATAGCACCCGTGCACATCTCCCTCTAGTCACGTGCTGAGGGGGAGTGGCATGGAATGATGGGTAATCAAAGTTGATGATATATCTTTTAAATTATAGTTTTGAAATTGATATTGATCACTTTGGTAAACCCTGGAGAACACGAGATAATTAGCGTATAACTTAATAAATTGAAAGTTTTATTGAGATAGAGTGCCCTTACGTGTTCTCCTTCCTGCTGCTCACCTGCATTACAGAAACTCGTTTTATAAGACACATGGAACCATGTTCCCGCTTTCATATCAGAGTCCTGAATGCACTTTTTCTCCCTTTTTCAGTTTGCTGTACAATTATCGCAACGGGGGGATAACTGATACAATTTACTCGTCGCTTCAACCCGTCCTTAAACGAAAATTAGCGCGCCGTTTTAAAAGAATACCCCCGTATGGATAAAAGCCAGCGAAAGACCCTAGTGAAGCATTGGTGTATTTATTTAATTTAATCAAATGTCTATTATTTTCTCCCCTCGCTTTCTTTACAAAGCAAAGATATCATATTCCGTTTTTCATGTCTTTTATTACAGCGTCTTCGCACTGGGTTTATAAGTAAGGAGTTAACGTTTTTCATATCATTTAATGTTTCAGACTACTAAAGATTTTCGAATAAATGAACTAAAATAGTAAAACTTGATTAACTTAAAAATACTTTTACTAACTTCATTAATTATTGAGACGAACAAAAAGCGTTTACCTGTGCCTTGACCAATTAAATTTGTTTTTTTTCACGTGACTTCGTCTTGTTCCTCCCAATTCAAATGATTTCGATGCATATATAGAGATTTAAAAAGTTTCAAAGAATGGTTAAGTCTCAGCTTGTTCCAGAAATCTGACTTGAGGAAAATAAAGAATGTTTCCCTCTTCGTCCTTCAAGTAAGTATTTTTAAGTTATCACTTGCGACTTCACTTAAATATTTGTCATAAATTTTGTACATATGAGTATTGAATCAACATGCTTTTTGTTTATCCTACTTTTTAATTCAAAATATTGGTTTTCTACTTGGTTATTTACAATATTTTTGAGAAAGTATATGTTTGAAAAAATCTTATTTTCATAGATGCAGAAAGCAAAATTTATTTTTAAAAGTAAAATAAAAATCAAAACAATTTTAATTATTTTTCTAAAGATAACATTTTTTCCCGAATAATTCTTAATAATTCAATCCATCTTTTCTAAAAAGAAAAAGTTTTGGGCAAAAGCTTCAAATATTTTTCCTTTCTCTGCAAAGACACATTAAACAGCCAAGTTAATTAAATGAGAAAGAAAATATGACAATCATAAAACTAGGTACAAGTAATTTCATTCAAAGGAAATCTATTTAGAAAATTTAAATTGAAAGTATTATACACAGAAAAAATAAATGAAATCTTTAGGTCGTTTACTTAAATAAAATAATAATGATACAAAAAACAATAAATAAATTGAAAAACACTTAAAAACCATAAAAGCAACATGTAAAGAGAAATCATACAATATAATAAAATGCCTAATTCTGACGAGATTATACCCCAATTTTTTAAGTACATTGATAAATAATGAATATGAAACATGGATAAAAAAAGGATAAATTTAATTTCCGGAATATTTATTCGAATAAAAATAATATCTGGGGAAAATATTTAATAATTTTCAATCAAAGGTAAAAAAAAAACAATACAGAGAAAGCAACTAATATATAACGATGAGTGATAAGAAGCATCTAAAAAGTATGTTATAATGTTTTTTATTTCTAATTATCATAATCAATCCTTTTTATTACGTAGAGTTTTATTTCAACTAGATTATTGTTACATGTATACTCTGGAAACGTGCCTGTGCAATTTATTTTGGCTATAAATATCAACATGGATAAAATATGTTCTTATCACTGTTAAAAATATGAAAGAAGTGATTATTATTTCAGTTATGTATCGTGTAAAAAGGGCTTTTGGTCCAGCTTATTGCATTAATTAAAACTAAAATAAAATATTCTCATCTTGAAATTGACCAATGTCAGAAAATCAAACAGAGAACAAAGCATTTAATGGAAAGATACTCAGTTTGCTTTTAATTCAGAAAAAATGAACAAATAACAAAGATAACATTCATAATGGAGTTTAAATCTTTTACAATATACATGTATATATTTTTTTTATATGCACAGTAGTTCTTGCTTGGCTTCGATGGGAAAAGATTCTTTATCTTATTTTTTCTATTTCTTTGATTGGAAATGGTACTCATTATGGTTAAAAACAATATCTGTTTTTATCTTGTTCTCAACCAAACATTTCCCTCCTTGGTAACTTTCATAGAATGAAGTTAAGCTATTTAACATTTTGATATCTCTTCTCTATATTTTTTGTTCAACATGGCTCTATGTAACCAGGCTTAGTCGAAGCTTATCAATGTTATATCGAAGAGTAATTTAGTTAATCTTGTATGATGCGTTTTCAGGAGAATGCAGTCGTTCCGATAAAGAGCTAGACTCACAAATATAGAAACAAACATCGAAAGCTAGGAAGTCTACACGTTTACACGTTTTTAAAAATTCATTTCGTTACGTTCACATGGAGAACAGAAAAAAATCACACTTTTTTTCAAAACAAACGTTTTAAGGTGTACTTATATAATCGACATGCTAATGTTTGTTCAGAATTTTTTTTTCTAGTGTTTATTTTGAAATCTTATTCAAACTTTTTGTTTCACTGACTATACCTCATATGGTTTTGAAAATTGGACAATGTTGACTAATTTTGTTAGCAATGCCACAGTATGAATAATAGGTAAATTTAAATGTTAGCAGTATTTGAAATGTCTCTTGGATAAACTTTTTTAACTATTGGCGCAGCTATCTTGATGCCCGTTCTGAGAGCGCACCTGTCTGGCGAGGGGACCGCTGTGATTGTGATATGTGACACGCCCCCTTTGTATTAGATAATTCAACTCATCCTCTCTACTTTGTAGCGTCTAAATGTTCAGAATGGAAACCCCCTGATTTAGGGATAAAGTAGTTTGAATAATATTTACATTACAGGGTATCGGCTGACGAACCGAGGAGCTCGACAAATTGTTTATGAGTTCGTGCTATAGGGTTCTTCTTCTCTCTGTGTCGTTTACAATTTTGTTCCCAAACAATCAATGATTATTTTTTCCTCAGCCTCAAATGAATTCAATCTTATAAAAATATGATAGGGAAAAATAATGTTTAAATTTTATTATGCATTAAAGATAAAATGAAAATGGTCCTGTTTCCAATTCAAATTCAAGTGATGTGTTTTGCAATTTATTTATAAAGTAAAAGAAGACTTAGATTCATTTTTGATTTATTTATCAATTCCAGAAATCTATATTCCAGTAGCTCATACAATGACACAGGCGCTATAAAATGACATTTCAATAACTGACTCCTTTAATGTAAGCAGCTGGAGCACCATCTCGATGAAAACATCGTCTCCGCGGGATATCACGAGACGTTAAATTCCATGACGTCACTGAAAAGGTTCTTTTCAATGGCGGTAGCGTGAATTTCTTTTATTGCTCTGAAAATTGCAGAAATATCGTGAAGGCGAAACCGTTTAATATCTTGTTTACAGCTCGAATGAAAATTAATTTACTATCCCCTCTGTGACCAGCTCTTTATTGAGACTAGCCTGGGAGATCATCCGTATTTTCATTCTTTCTAACGTTTATGGCTTATATATGTACTTCTTCAGACATTATCTAAATCACAAGGAATGATCAAAGCTCCCCCTCAATACATTTTATTGTTAATATTGTTAACTTGCAAGGAAATAATTTTTTTAAAAGAAAGTCTCCCCATCATTTTCTATTTTTTACTCTCTTCATGAATGCTATTTTTACAGTTTGTTAGAGTTATTTGGTACTTTTTCAGGTAAGAAAGTTTAAATATATTGTTTTAGAGTAAGCAATCTTTCACAGGAAAGACGAATTTCATACTAATTTTACATCAATAATAATAATAATAATGATAATAATAATAATAATAATAATATATTTTAAATAAAAGAAAAATGAAAGACGTTTTTCTCTATATCAGCATGTTTAAAAAACAATGACCTTAACTAAAAACGGCAATGCACATCTGAAGAATTAAAAAAAAGTTATTTTTTTAAAAATATGATTGTACATGTATTATAAAAAGCGAACATAAAGTAATATGATAGCTTAAAACTTAATTCTTAGTTTGAATCAGAAGAACTTGTCTTATTTAAAATATAGAAACAAAGACTGGTTAAGCAGAATATACATATGGTTGGGGAAATAAAAGATCCAAAAAAACTAGAAAGGCTTCCATCCCGTATCAATGTTTAAAAGATATCCATGGTGTGATAAAGATTGTTAACCGATATAAATTCTATATGACGATTATGTACAGTAACCGATATAAAACACTTGTCATTATTCTATAAGACGCTAATTACAGTATTGATACGATGCCATTGGTAGACGAGCTCTCCTGAAAGTCGTTTATGAATTGTTTAAATTTTCGTCCAGGATGAGGATTTATGACATTTAAATTGATTTCCTACAATCATCTTCAATAAAGCTCCTTTCCCCCGGGAGTCGTTTCTCTCTTAAGAACTTTATTGGGCTATAATGACGAGGTCTTGAAAACTACATGCGGTTTGCTTCGTTTAATTGTCCGAGAGTTAATGAATTTCCTCAGCAGTTAATTTTTCTATGACCGTGTGTAGCAAATTTGAAATTGAATAATTAAACATATTGTACCTTTAAAGAAATAAATATACAGAGAAAATCATACATAAATGCATTTGTGGATTCCTGATTTATTTTAGCATATGTGAGTAAATTTATGAACCTTAATATGCTATTTGGAAATGTTTTCAGGATTTTTTTTTACATTTAAAAAGATGGCAAAATGGAAATCTTACACACATTAAAATAGGACTATTATAACAAGTCAATTTTTTTGGAATTTTTTTTCTTCAAAATTCCCTGTTTTTTTTCACATTTCGATATGTAAACTGTAAGAAGATCAGTTAATTCGTCAGCAGGATGGGTTTTTGTTGTACAGCGTGTGTCAAAAAAAATGGACGATTAAACATTCATTCATTCATTTATTTCTCTCAAAACCCATATACATGTACATGGTACAAAAGGTCCATATATATATATTTACAATAATTATGGATAGCAGAAATTACAGGAGGCAGACAGTGTCCAAAATTTTGGTGATAAAATAAAAATTTTTTTTAAAACTGGATCAGTACTTGTCATCAAATTACGAATTTTAAAATATTTGGATGTACATAGTATTTCTGAAACAAAAAATCTTTTCGGATACTACATAATGCATTACATTCCAGTAAATAATGAAATTTGTCTCCTATCTGATTATTAATACATAAATTGCACACTCTTTCATTTCAAAATTATTCCAACTATCCATCTCTATTGGAAGACGATGGTTACTTGTTCTGAATTTTGAAAAGATATTTCTAAATTTTCTTGGTAAAATAGCTAAGTATTTTTCACAATCAAAGTTTGTTTTAAAAAATCTATAAGTAATACCTTTACCGGAATTATTCATATCACTGGTTTATTGCAGTTGCAATCCATTAAACACTATGAAAATTTTGATTAGTCCAAATATTCAGAGCCCCGTTGTTTTAAGAATATTCTGTATGAAAGATATCCATGGATTACTAATCCCATTTTTTGGTGTATTTATTATAAAGATGAAAATAAATAATTCTACAGATTTTCCCATTTCCATGTATCAGTTTTCCCTAGAAAGATATAATTCTTGTATAAATGCGCACATACATCGGGTAACGTCCAGTTTCCCAGTATACCATAAAACAATATATAAAAAATATCCATGATTCCGTTTTCAGTATATTGAAAATAACATGAATTAAATAAACTACATGAACAATATATACATTTTAAAGATGACAAAGTCTGATACAATATTATCTTTTTTATCAATCATTATTATTTCTGCATTTTAGAATTTTAGAAGAACTTGGTTTAATTCTACATACCAGTAATCTAACTTATTCTAACTTATCCTTATGTTCCTCTTTTGATGGATAAAATTCTGATAAATCATACGTATTTGAGTTTTAAATACTTTACTCATAATGTTAAATGACTAGGAATTCGAGTTACCGCACCTATACTAAATTAAAAAAAACTTCTTTAAGATACTTATACATTGCATATTGTGTGTATTCCAGGAAGCTCCTAACACTTGATATCAGAAACTAAAGATACATGTTATAACATATTCAAAAGTAATCTTGATCAAACGTGGACTCTCTAAAATTCCAAAACAAGTTTAAAGAAAGCTGAAATCCCAATATTTTCGTAAATAATTACACTGAATTTTAACTCGTAATTAAAAACACTACAGAGTTAACTCGGGAATTTTCATAAATTATGACTGGATATTTACAAATTAAATATATGGAGATAACGAACAGTATTCAAGCTCAGAAGAATATTAAACAATAAATATCAGGAGCAGAGCAAAATAGGATCTCTAAAAAGATGGAATAAGATGCCATGGAGGAGTGAGCGTCCCCTCACATCCGCCGAGTACTTCTTGTCACAAAGTTACTTTATTGAAAATCACTCTGATTTAACACACAATTTTCCTAAATTGATAGGTCTTCAAGCACAATGATTTTATAGAGGTAATCATTTGAAAATGTGTCTTCCTACAATCTGAAAAATAAGCTGATACTACAAAACTGTCAACAATCTCATTAAAGTGAGCATTTTGCAATTTGTTGTCAATTTGATGAGATTGTTTGCAAAACAACGTATCATTAACTTATAAATTAACTGATGCTTCAGTTTTGAATGTGGATTACTGCGTTTATTTGATCAGAAGGTTCAAGTAGGTGGGACAGATCGTCAGGGGATGCTTACTCCTCAAAGGCGCCTAATCCTACCTCTGGTATTCCAGGTTTTGTTGCTTCTTTTAACACTATGTATTGATTATAGGATTTATAAATATGTTTTTGAAAATATCAATGTCGTGTATGAAACATATGGAGATAACGAACAGTATTCAAGATCAAAAGTCCATCAAACAATACCAAATAGGAGCAGAGCACACACGGACCTCCAAAACATCAGAGGTGGGATCAGGTGCCATGGAGGATAAGCTCCCTGCCGACCG
>NW_026928485.1:0-33681 GCF_032062105.1 Saccostrea cuccullata
ATGCTTTAAATGTCTGGAATTATACTGGTAATTTTCGTTCAATATAGAGAATCTAGTTTTTTATTCAAATTTATATTTCCCACTTTGTTCTTTGAATTCTATTCCACTACGTGTATTGAAAAAAAAAATTGCATTTATACAGTCCCTGAAACGTTTTACTTTCCCACCTGAACGGTGAACGAACGGTGAACGAACGCAGAGCGAACAGTGGGTGAACGATGTGTGAACGCTGAACGCAACTTGGTGAACGATGTGTGAACGGTGAACGGTGAGTGAACGCAGAACGCGAAGTGAACGGTGAACGCAAGACAAACGATTTATTCAGAATGCCTCCGATCTTTTCCTTGCATTGATATTATTCGATAATTCTAATTTCAGCTGCTTAAATATAAATAAACAATAGATAAATAGATAAATAAATAAATAAATAATTAAATAAATACATTTTTGTATTTTACATATATGTACCTATGTTTTAAATTAATATTTTTATAACACGATTTTAATTGCCGTAAAACATGTGTATTTGTTTCCGAACGCGTGTAGATTAAATATAAAATTAATGTATTTATATAGTAAATATGCTTATTCTTTTCACTAATAAAATAATATGGACTTCTGAGGATAAAACTACTACTTATAGAATAAATTGATTACATTGTACGCGGCTGAAACAACAATACATGTAAATGTAAATATTAATTAAAATATACTGAAAAATACTAAATAAGAATTTTATTTCTGGAGAAAAGGCACCGGGGAGGGTCTTAATTATACTGAATGGCAAATATATATTCAAACATATGTTTCCTTTTTGTCGGTGTTGGTTTTGTTTTGTATCCTGTGTTGCTTACTTTTATTAAATTGCATAATACTGAATACAAAATAGTCGAAGCGATTGATTAAAAAAAATAACCGATACGAATCTTTTTACAAAATACTGACCTCTGGAAATATCAGATGTGGGATAAAAGATTAGGTACCAAGAAGTATTAGGAATCCTCAAAGATCAGCCACACCCAACATGCAAGATTTGTTTATTTAAGCAAATAGAAAACCCAGATTCAAACTATCTATATCATTAATGATCCACTTGCTGTGTCTTCCAATTTAACATTTAGATATATCTGGTATAGATGCCCAACAGCCTAATATATTGGTTTCATATTTGGAAATTTTAAGAAGAAAAAAATTATGAAAACAATGTTTCTCAAAAATAATGATAAACGTGATGATTTTGACTTCTCCATCGTCAACTGCCTTTGTTTATTTAGCAATGTAAATTGTCAGGTTCTGTTAATATCTCCAAGATGATTAAATAGAAAAGAACTTGCTTCACTTACAAAAAAAAATCTGTAAGGAAAATTTTTACTCCATAATGGCACTAGATTGTGCCTGATTTGAATTTCAGTAGTTTTCTGAAGTTGCTTTTTGTAGTTTGTTTTCTGCATACTTTGTGTAAAAATATGACTTTATTATATTTCTTGGAACTTAGAAATAAATTAGCTTGTTAAAATATAATTTAATTTTTGGATGCTAAGGGTTAATCACACAGAATTAAGAACCGGAGTAAATTGATACGATTATTTCGTTAAACGGATCTTTTTTGTGTGTCAGCAAAGCTCCCTTTTTAAAACTTAATTTGTAGTTTATACGACATTGACTGCTGTTTTTAATCACTTTCAAATACGTAAACTCGACAATGTATCAAAAACATACAGGATGTCCCAAAACGTATGTTACACTTTTAATCACCTATAACTTTACCAAATTAAAAGCATTCACAAAGATATTTTGTCAACGTCTGATGAATTAGCATACATTTTATCTGACAAACTTTCGAGAACTTTCTGTTCAAGAGTCAGGTAATAATGACGTCCTAATGACGTCATCATATTTTGATATGGAACCTTAAGGTGAAGAGCTCGTAGAAATTGTAAAACTTGACTATCGGTCTAAAATTGCTACTTAAGTCATTAGTACCATGAGAAAACAACATCATGTTATGAAAGTCCTCAACAGATAACAAAGCTTGCTAAATAAAAACTTAAGGAAATGTGTTCAAACAATTTTAATCCAAAGGACGTCATTTGGAACATGTTGTAAAATGACATATGTTGTTCTAAAGAAAAAAATATTGATGATTAATAGAGAAACTGTGACAACTTAAATTTAATGAATCGCTGAAAATTGTTTACATTTTATCGATATGCATGTGACTGGTTTTCGGTTTACTCCCTACGCCCCTTTTAGGCGCTTTGAAAGTATACTCAAAATGATTAAATGGACAGTTTATTGATTGATTAATAGTATTATATTTTACGTCCAATTCCAAATTTACAAATATAGACGTGACGTCAACGTAAACCGCTGAATGGCGTCACGTTTTGGCCTTTACTCGGCAATCTGGTCCATTGAGCAGTGATTGATTTTTAACGTACTAACGCCTGCTGTGATACATGGCCTCCTTTTTTAAGGTCTTCAGCGAAAGACGCGCGACTTTCATTTCAAAGTGCAGCACATATGGCAGAGAAAAATTTGTTGCCAATTTTTTCATTCACTAAAGTTAGTTGCGACGGGGATTCAGAAAAAATGACCTCCCGATCAACCGACTGAGCTGCCATGAATGGTATATGGATACTTGAAGTAAGAAAAAAAGAACTTCTGGGTGGAAATGGAAATTTCTTTGGCGGAGTGAATTGAAGGATTCAATTAAAAAGACACCTACACAATATTTAAGATTTATATGTAAACTTCTATAGCATTAAAAAAAGGTATTTCTCCTCCGAATCGGCCCCTCACTGGACTTTTTTTTTTCAAACAAGGAAACAAATCAATTTACATTTAATATATGTTTTTCGTGAGAGTTCTTCATATTTTTATATATATATAGATGAGAGGAAAATGAGAGAGAGAGAGAGAGAGAGAGAGATAGCTGATGTAAAAAAAAAGCTGAATAAAACGCTCTGTAAAAGGTAAAAAAAATATATGAACAAAACAAGTATCTGAGGAAAACATAAAACAGAGACTTCTTGAAGCTAGTTTCCGGTGGTTTGGATGAGTTAAAATCGCCTGTTGACTTATTCAATACGCAAGAGCTTACCAGTTTTGTAAAGAAAGGCATGCTACTGACTGACAAAGTGATAAGAAGGATTTCAAGATTTTTTTTAAGAGTCCTATGAATAATGGTAAACCATATACTGCACATTGTCAGTCAAATGAGTATAAAATCAAAAATATATTTTTATATGAAACAACTTAGATAAATTAAGACTCAATGACAGTCTGTACTTGTTAACAAGGTTATTATAAAAAATTTACGACATGCTGACATTCAACGAGGTTCATGCAGTATTTCTAATCGCTTTGTAAGTCAGTAGCCTGCTCCACTTTACAAAATTGGCAAGTTCTTAAGTAACTTATAAGTTAGGTGACATTAACACAATAACAACTTGGTGATGGAATTTCTTTCATCAAAAAGGAGAGTTGACAATTGAAATCCAAGGTGGCCTCGATTGTCATATAAACTGATTTTAATTTAGCCCAATCCTTTGTAAACAATATGAATAAAAACAATAGAATGATCAATAAAATAGCTCACCTTTAATCATGATATTTTTTTCTCTTTTGCCTCTTTCTTCTATTATGGTATGACTGATGTCAGGTTCTGGGGATTTTATTCAAAGTAGAATGTTATATGAGATCAACAACACGGAAAGAGCAACCGCACACCCATATCACGTGACAACATATATCCATACACGGCATAAAACACTGCTCACAAAAAATTATATAACGTTCTCAACAATTTAAATTGAATGAATAAAAGTAAATAGCAAGTCGACACCAGACAAAAGTATATGTCAAATTGATGACACACAAAAGTTAATTTCAAATTCAGCTCGTAAAGTACAAACAAAAGAAATGTGTCCAAACAAACATACAAGACACGCAATTATTTCTATCAAAACAATAGTAAACAAATGTGCGGAATAAATAGCACAGACAAGAGAATATCAAGTAATTTCCTCACATCAGTAAAAAAAAATAAATGAACTCCACGCAATGGTTAGTATTGAATGACCTCCAGACAAAAGGAAATTTAGAACGGACTCCTCAAAGTTTTTTTTTTTATATCAATTGGACTCAACACACAAGTAATTATTATATCTCATATGAATAATTACAAGTAAAAGGAATCTGGTTGGCGTAGGCAGTCACGTGATCGTCGGGTTCGCCCTGCATCGTCTTTCACGATTGTGACGTTACAATGCAACGACTGATATATCACGGGTAAAATTGCAACGTATGTTCAACATACCGTAAATCTAGAAATTTTTCCTGTATATATTTCTTTTTGCGAGTTCATTGCATTCGCAAAAATATTTTTCTTAGAAATAATTCAACAAAAAGAAAATGTAAAGAAAGTAGTGGTCATTCGCAAAATTTTGAATCGTAAAATTAATCAAAAGCATTTTGACCCAAATTCGCAAACTAAATTCGAGTAAAAATATCTAGATTTACGGTATGTTGAACACATGTTTAACGTATGTTCGCCATAAAAAAAGAGCAACATATGGTTAACATATGTTTCTAAACATATGTTGATCATACGTTTATCATATAATATATATATTCAAATGTTTTGTATGATCGCATGATCAACATACGTAGATGTTCATATGTTTTTCATATGTTGAGCAAATGATAATTTTATTTCTTTCTTTACATTTTTGATTAATAATTGGAATTTCCTTGCATTGCACTGCGTCCTTATATGCCTTTAGTAAACAATAGAGATTAATCAAAAAAATTAATAGCATTGAACTTTTATTTATTTTTAAAATGTTACACAAATTCAATTCTGGTTTCATTTTCATGACAGTGACTGTATTGCTTCTGAAATGATAAAGAGAAGTTTTTAAAGAATTAAAAAGTCCCAATGCCATGGTAATCACTTGTATTATTAATTAAAATATATTACCATAAAAGTAATTACCTTGAGCATTTAAGAAATTTCTTCCATAGACCTTTTCTTGATTTTCGAGCCCCTTGGATCATGGTCATATGAATTAAAATATATCTCATGTTAAGGTACGGATGGAGTCTACAATACTAAAGTTTGTGCTGGTTGAGCTCTTGGAAATACAAAATAAACAATCCATGTATTTTAGTTCTATGTAATGTGAAAAAGCTATATATAATATTAATTTGCGAAAAGTTCATAACTATGACAGACAAGGGACAGACTTCAATCCGAAAAGCTCACTTGAGTTTCCGAAAAGCTCACTTGAGTCTTCGGCTTAGGTGAGCTTATAAGATCTTTCAAAATTTTGACAATTGAATTTGAAATCTTTAAATACTAAATATTAATTATGTTGCCAAAAATTCAATTGCCCTGATTTAGAATGAGATAAAAAACTTTTATGGGAAAAATATACAAAGAAAGTTTTAAGTTTATCTACCTATTCTGTATCAAGCTTGGGATCATGGCGTCTTTCTTCCTGTTCCATTGTATTCATATGAGAGATGTGTGTAACCAGGGTTAAATGCCTATATTTACTTGTGCTGCTATATGTGAGAATGTGGTATGAAAGACTTTGTATGAATGAGATAGTTATTATTTTCAGCCACTAGACGAACAGTCGCATGACTTTATCCTATTTACCAAATCCCCGTTTGCACGAACTAACATCGGACACTCTTAGCCTGGCCGTTGAACTGGTTAGATATCTCTATAACTTATCATACAGATAGTAATATTTGTAAATTCCTTTGTGTGTCTCTGTTAGAAATCGATTTTAAAGTAAAGTATATTATGGTTTAATTATCTGTCTAAGTGTCTGTCTATGTGTCGTCTATACAGTACCGACCAGACCAAACCTGACACCAAAGCAATACCAGAAGGCAGTCCCCGGGACTGTTTTGGGACTGCTTTGGGACAGCTGTGGGACTGCTGTGAGACCACTATGGGACTGCTCTGGGACCGCTATGGGACTGCTCTGGGACTTCTATAGAAAACAGTCCCAGCAGACCCAGCTGTTTCGGGGACTGCTTTCTAGGACTGCTTTTTAACTCATGTGTGAAAAAGGTTCTGAGTGACATGAAAGCTCCGCCCCTTGTGTGTTCTGAAATTGCAGGCTCCCAGTTGTTTTGTTCACTTGCAGCAGAGAGGAGTTTAAACCATTAAAGTTTAAACCATTAAAAAAGAGATTTCTTACAATCTTTAAATAAGTAGAGATTACATTGATTATAGTTAATTGATAGTTTTAGGGACTGTATATTTACACAAATTAGTTTGATTAAAATAATTTAAAAGAAAAATAAAGTTGTTAAATAAGGAAGTCAGAGGGATTTTTTTAACTCCTAAATAAACTACAGGGTCTTGAGAAAAAATATCCACATGTACTACGCCTATTGTATTATTTAATCTAAAATTAAACACTCAAAATTTGCATTGGCAGTATTTAAAAAAAATCTTTCATTTAGATATAATATTTTTGAATTGGAAAAACTACAGTTATACAAGTGCCACGCTAAGAAAATGTGATTAAATATTCATGTTCAGCTTAATTTATTTATGTATGTGTGAAAGCTTTCTTCCTTCAATAAATATTATTTCAAATTGTTTCCATGCGCGTACTGTTCATACATGTAAATGACCTTCGCATAGTAAGGATTCCTGGCATACTGCTCAGAAAAAAAATAGCAGCCTTTTATAGTAAAAACTGTTCCATTTTTTATTGGAAATCTCATTTCTGAGATAGCTCCACCCGTTAAATTAATAAACCCCGCCTACTTGGACTGCTTTCTGAGACTGCTGGGACCGCTGTGGGACTCCTTTAGCAGTCCCAGAAAGCAGTCTCCGGGACTGTTCTGGGACTGCTTTGAATAAATATACTTACATCGCTTCTAAATGCAGCTATAGCAAGTGTATAATCCACAAATTTAAATTTCACGTCTTCTTGCTTGCCCTGCATCACACCCTGTGAGCAATTGAATCTGACAAATCAATCCACAGTTTGGTGTAATTTGATTCCCGCGCGACTCTCCAATCTTTAGCGAACGCCTAATACAACGCTCATGAAAAAATTCATTATTTCAAGGGTTTTATTTCAAATAAATAAGCATGCATGTGCACAATTCAAAAAATGTAATAAAACATTCTTTGGAGCTGTGATCACTTAAGTTCAAAGTTAAAATATTGATAATATTAGATCTAAACGAAAACAGTCAACCAATTAAAAGCACTGACATAGAATGTCCTCTTAATTATTTCAGAATGTGCATCTAAATTAAAACTTAATAAGAACCAATGTTGTCCCAACGTTAAGCTCAGCAGCTAAAAATGACACCATCATTTACTTAGTAGCGGGCAGTATAATAATTGGGCCAGTGTTGGCCCATTATAAATATCCCATCTTTGAAACACCTAAAGTAAAGAACACTCGTGCTAACATCGGGCCAACATACTACTACCAACTTATTAATAAGACACTTTCTTTAAGGGAGCATTACAAACATCGGGCCAACGTTGGGCCAACATACTACTACCAATTTGATAAGACACTTTCTTTAAGGGTGTATTACAAACATTGGGCCAACGTTGGGCTAACATACTACTAACAATTTAATAACACACTTTTTAACGATGTATTACAAACATTTGTCCAACGTTGGGCCAACATACTACTATCAACTTGATAAGACGCATTCTTTATGGGTGTATTACAAACATCGGGCCAACGTTGGGCCAATATACTACTACCAACTTTAAAAGACACTTTCTTTAAAGGTGTATTACAAACATCGGGCCAACGTTGGGCCATCATACTTCTACCAACTTTAAAAGACACTTTCTTTAAGGGTGTATTACAAACATTGGGCCAACGTTGGGCTAACATACTGCTAACAATTTGATAAGACACTTTTTAAAGATGTATTACAAACATTTGTCCAACGTTGGGCCAACATACTGCTATCAACTTGATAAGACGCATTCTTTATGGGTGTATTACAAACATCAGGCCAACGTTGGGCCAACATCAACATTCCTCCTTCCTTGGGAAGTAAAGTGAATGGAAGTTGGTTACTTTGGACCAACGTTGGGCCAACATAGGAATTCTGCCATGGTCGAGAAGGTTGGCATGGTGACATTGGTCCAACGTTGGCCCAACATTGTTCTCCCAACGCCAACCATACAACCTTTTGCCAATGTTGGCCCAACATAGTCTTGCTATCTGGGGCGAAGATGATTCAAAAGTAAACATAACCTTTACACTGCCAGGGGGTACCACAATTTTCATCTTGGGAAAAGAATACCGGAATTCAGAAACACTTGATGCTGTTGAGCAAATGCCTCCGATATCTCAATTAGACAAAACTTTCATCGTGCCTTCAGATCTAACGCGACTACAAACTTAAGTAAGGATATTAATTATCTAATTATCACCAGAAACAACTGGGTCTTATTCTATGGAAGATCAAATTCAGATTCTGAATAGTAGAATGTGGAAGGGGCGAACTACTTCTACTATGGAATGTTATTCCCTTTGGTTTGATGGTATATGGACACCGTCAGGTTGATGGCTATGGTTTTGCAGGAAATGTACTTAATCCTTATGACATATTTTTCTTTATGTTCTTACAATTTTTCAGAAAAAATTTAACTGAAATATTTTCATCTTATTTGGCTGATTATATTATACTTTTACTAACGTCGCTGTAGCTTTATTGTGACGTCACGGTAACGCACGTTTCTCTGTGTATATTTCTACGTGTGAGTGTACATGAATATGGTTTTCAAATATGAATTTAACAGTCAGAAAAACACAGTGAATGTAAATATTACCTTTTTACCAATAACTTTTGATTGACTGGAGTTATGACTTTCATATTTCTCGTGTGTAATCCATATGAAAATGCTTACTTTTGGCACCAAAATATTTGACCTGTTGACCTTGACCTTGGAATTTGACCAATGCTTGTGAAAAATTAAACAACTTCCACCTTTGTCATAGAGTTTATATAGTTTTTGCAAGGGCTCAAATTTTCACATGCATATTTATTGTGATAATGAAAGACCTTTTCTACCGCAACTTACACCTTTTCTAAAAAGTCCAACAAAAGAAATGTTTATTAAATTGGTCTAACAATCTCATTGTTGACTCGCCTGCCGGTCCTAACATAAGAATTGTTAAATCGGAACATAACTGCTACGTCACAAGTAATTAATTATCGTTCAATATCGGAGACACAGAAATAGACGAAGTTAACAGCCTGAAGAGTTGTTGCTACCAGCAAGGTGAATGTAGACCATGTCGTTACTTGGGTTCATTATTGATATACCAACACACAAGTCAATGGTTTAGGTTTGACCAATACATATCTATTGATGGTAATAATATAATAAACACCTGAAATAAAGTCATTATAATTTACAAATCCTTACTGACTTTACTTTTAATTATAAATATATAATAAGATCTGAATAAGTAATAAATATATTTACCCGGCACACTATATAAATCAGCTACTAGATGTAATATGACTATTCCCGTCAAGGGTGTAGCGCCGAGTGTGCACGAAAATGGTTAGCCGCGGGAAATTTAGTGAAAAGTTATTAATATAAAGAAACTAGTCAAACCGGAAATGATCAAATACGTCACACATAACAAACATAAACACTCACACGTGGACATTCACACATGAATATGTTCAAATCAACCTCAGATTAAACATTAAATTTCATCAATTATCAAATGATAATTGGGGTTCAATAAGGTTAAACTGTAAAATTACAGTATCAGTTGATTAGCTTTAAATTAACACCATGCATGTATCAGTTAAATTTATTCATAGATTTATTTATTTAGAATAATATTCACAAAAGTCATAAATACAATATTAATAATAATACAATATCTTCATTTAAGAAGTCTATGAATTCACTGAATTCATTAATCACTTCACTTTCACTTAACTCCGAATGTCTCTTTCAAATAATTTTTCCTTAACTTGTCCATTCACCCATACCAGTCTGGCTGCTTCTTAACTCTTGTTGATTGTCATCATCCTCTGTTGCAGTTTTTTCCACATATCCCCTTGGATTTATATCACCTTCTTTTCCTGCATCAAGTCCGAGGAAAGAATGATAACGAACAATATTCAATCGCAACGTCCATTAAACAATATACATGTAACGCATTCCAAAATCAAAACAGAAAATCTTTTTTTCTAATTTAAGCATATTGCCCTTAGGTATTGACAAAACTCAACAAATAACACAGTTTACAAGATATTTATTGGTGCGAATATTAAAAGTTTAAAGAACAGAAACCATCGTTTACATAGCTAGATTTTACGGAGTAAATTTCCTCCCAAAACCTATCACTGAAACAGTTTTCACTACCACATTACAATTTGAAAAAGGCAAAAATCTACAGAGTAAATTTCCTCTCAAAAATGACAATATACAGTTAACATACAGTAGTCAATTCAAAAGCGACTGTCCATAATATAAAAAGATTTTACGGAGTAAATTTCCTCCCGAAAATTATCACTGATACAGTATTCACTATAAACAATTACAAATTGAAAATAGCAAAAATCTAGAGAGTAAATTTCCTCTCTAAATTCACATTGGTGCATTCTACATTCAGTATGTCAATGCCAAATCAACCACCGTTTACATAGCTAGATTTTACGGAGTAAATTTCCTCCCATAGAATTATACTGATACAGTGTTCACTACTTTAATTACAGTTTGTTACTAAAAAAAATCCAGAGAGTAAATTTCCTCTCTAATTTCACGTCAGTGGATTGTTCATTCAGTATTTCAATGCCAAATCAACCATCGTTTACATTGCTAGATTTTACGGAGTAAATTTCCTCCCAAAGAATTTCACTGATACAGTTTTCTCTACTAACATTAAAAATTAGTACTAACAAAAATCTACAGAGTAAATTTCCTCTCTAAATTCACGTCGGTGCATTGTACATTTAGTATTTCAAAGCCAAAGAAACCATCGTTTACATAGCTACATTTTACGGAGTAAATTTCCTCCCAAAGAATATCACTGATACATTGTTCACCACTATATTTCAAAATAGAAAAAAAAAAAACTCTACAGAGTAAATTTCCTCTCGAAATGCACGTTGGTGCATTGTACATTCAGTATTTCAAAGCCAAATCAACCATCTTTTCACAGCTAGATTTTACGGAGTAAATTACCTCCCAAAGACTATCACTGATATAGTGTACACAACTACATTTCATCTAGAGAGGAAACTTCCTCTCAAAATGACATATACGGTAAACATACAGTAGTCAATTCAGAAGCGACTATTCTTTATATGACAAGACTTTACGGAGTAAATTTCCCCCCAAAGATTTCACTGATAGAGTGTTCACTACTTACATTACAGTTTGTTATTAACAAAAATCTACAGAGTAAATTTCCTCTCTAAATTCACGTCGGTGTATTGTACATTCGGTATTTCAATGCCAAATCAACTATCGTTAAAATAGCTGGATTTTACGGAGTAAATTTCCTCCCAAAGAATATCACTGATACATTGTTCACTTCTACATTTCAACATAGAAAAAAGTCTACGGAGTAAATTTCCTCTCAAAATGCGCGTCGGTGCATTGTACATTCAGTATTTCAAAGCCAAATTAACCATCGTTTACACAGCTAGATTTTACGGAGTAAATTTCCTCCCAAAAATATCATTGATATAGTGTACTCAACTACATTACAATTTGAAAATAGCAAAAATCTGGAGAGGAAATTTCCTCTCAAAATGACATTCATACAGTAAAAATACAGTAGTCAATTCAGAAGCGACTATCCTTTAGATAACAAGGCTTTACGGAGTAAATTTCCTCCCAAAGAATTTCACTGATAGAGTGTTCACTACTTACATTACAGTTTGTTATTAACAAAAATCTAGAGAGTAAATTTCCTTTCTAAATTCACGTCGGTGCATTGTACATTCAGTATTTCAATGCCAAATCAACCATCTTTTACGCAGCTAGATTTTACAGAGTAAATTGCCTCCCAAAGAATTTCACAGATATAGTGTTCACTACCACATTACAATTTGAAAAAGGCAAAAATCTACAGGGTAAATTTCCTCTCAAAAATGACACTGATACAGTTAACATACAGTAGTCAATTCAAAAGCGACTTTCCTTGATATAACAATATTTTACGGAGTAAATTTCCTTCCAAAGATATCACTGATACAGTTTTCACCACAACAATTATAATTTGAAAATAGCAAAAATTTACAGAGTAAATTTCCTCTCTAAACTCACATTGGTGCATTGTACATTCAGTATTTCAAAGCCAAAACAACCATCTTTAACATACTAGATTTTACATTCATTATTCGCAGATAGAAAATAAACATCTAAAAATAAATTGATCACTTTTTACAGGAAAAAAAACATACATTTTACATCTTATTCAAAAAAAGACTTTCAAGGGACATTTTTATCTCAATATTGTAATGATGAAATACATTATTATTTAATCTATAAATAAACAACGAAGAATCTATACAAACACATGCAGTTTTTTTTTACTGATTTCAAGGCGTATTCAACGAGGGGAGGGGGTTCAATGCGCATACAGTAGCATGGTGACGTCACAAACAATATCTCAAGGTACGTTGAAAACTGTATTGACCAGTCTATATCCGCGAAGAAAAAAAGGTGAAGGAGGCAAGTCCCTCTCTTGATTATTGTCGAACAGTTTGATTTCAAACACATCTATCACATTTACTTTCTTTGACCGAAGCTCCACTTCTATGCTTTCCTTAAGGCTGATGCCATTGAACACTTGCTGAATGCATTTCAAACATGTCCAAAGGAAATTTGACCGCCATATTTCTAACAAATCCATTGTTGACCTATTGATAAAATTTTAAAACTCGTAAATCATCTCATAAAATTATTTTTAAACTTTCAATTTTTCAAATCCCATGGGCATTTATTTCTTCAGGCACGCCAGAATTCATGTTGCGCACCACAGTCGAGCAGTATTGCTTGTACAATTTTTGTAAAATCAAAAAATAATTTTTCCGTTGGTTTTTCGTATGGAAAATTCATTCATCTAAAGAACACGTATATATACCCCCAGTCTACACACACATTTAGACAAACTAAGACAAGATAAATTTCTTTTGAGGATGATGTAAATTTTCTTATATAAATCCAGATCATATACGTTTGCATGAAACACGATTTTGAATTCAGATGAGTTCAGACAGGACATTTGCTACTAAAACACTAATTACTAACGCCAAAAGGGGAGTTCAGAGAGTTAAATGATAATATGTATATGCAGGTAGTTTTACTGCAAATAATTGATCGCTAAAGTGTTTAGTATTTTACACAATAAAGAAAACAACCACCTTGACCAAGGATCGAAATCCTCATGGAACTAGTACTGTAGTTAAGGATAGAATTCATATTCCATACACTACCTCAATTACATTTATCGTAACATATATACATATATAATTATAAATTTACCTTTATTATTCAATGTTTGGTCTTGCATGGTTTCCTTATTTCTCCATTCATCAGAAAACAGTCACTTTTATATATCCAGTCGTCACTTAAACCACTCCTGAAATAATTTTATTCACCTATTGAAGGGCGGTCTAACTTGGTTTTCTTTCTCTAACTTGCTTCGTGTTCCTTGCAACTTTTAAGTGGAGAAGCCACTGGGCACAATGCAAATATCCGATACCGCCAATTTCAAAACTGCCTTACACACAAATCCTCATGTGGGGATAATACACATGTAACCGGAAACGGAAAAATAAACTGTTTTCACACAGAACCTGGAAACAAATTCATTGTTTTCAAGATAAATGAATGATTTAGCGTTAATAGGTTGTAGTAAGAGAAAATTGAGATGGTCTGTTTCTTATCATTTCATCATTTTCTTTTCCGTTGCGTGAATCCCCGCTGTTACATTTGTAATCAAACCCTTGTATTGGATAGAGCTGCGGCCATGTCATAATATTCTGACCTAAATCAAGCTGTAAGTTCCATACTTTTTCACCATCAAAATCTAAGCCCTAAAAAATCATAAGTCGCCTTAGCTATTTACATTTTGTTGATATGTGTACTCTGCTGCAATTGCATAGACATTTTCTTTCATGCAGCAATTACCGATATTTAGGTTTCAAAAATGTGATTGAAAATCATTGACTGTTATTCGTTTTAGTTGACCTATCGACACTAACATCATGGGGTCAAAAAAGAGAAAAATAGACTTTAGAAAAAGCTAACGCAAAAGCAAAACTTCTAAAACTTGTTTTAAGCTTTTAATTTTAAAAACTCAAATAATATAATCATTTAAAAATTAAATTTAAAAAAAATATATACTAGTATATCGTGTTATGGGTCAGAATAACCCTAAATGCCAGCAAAGATCAATCACACAGTTTAAACTTAACAATAATTTATTTACAGTAATATACAAATCATTAAATACAAACTTAGCAAAAATCTAAAAATACATACATCAGAGTGTCCGTTGCTGCACACAATGTCCCAGTGAAATTATATCCCAGTTGTAACTCAATGGTGCTCATACGACAAGAGTCTCTATGCATCGAATTGACAGGATATTTATACAGTAATATAAATCTAGAATATTCTAGAAGTTGTAAGTACATGATATTACTGGAAAGTTCTGGACATACACAAAGTTCAAGAATGTTCTAGAAAAAATGACCGAACATGTTGACCACTCTGGAATGTTCAAGAAACTTAATGTTACTAATAATATACATGATGAAATAATACAAATACAACACACCTCACAACAATCGCCTTCCTTTTTATATGCCTATATTTTCTATAATCCTAAGGCCTCACCAATAAAATTTCTTGTTCGTCGGACCCGCGCGCTCGTATTTTAGAGAAACGTAAAAAATAACATTATTTTAAATTTCCCGCTTCCAGAAACTTTCGTTCCATTTTCCGCCCCATTTTTCATTTTATTTTAAATACGCGGTCATGTCTGCGTTTGGAATTTAGAAGAAAACTTCACATCTCGTCAAAAAACGAGAAAACATTTATCAATTTGCATGAGAAAGGACACTTGACACTCTGATCTATTGACTATTGAATTAATATGACAGTATACACTGCCCACCATAAATAAGTATACACACATGAAATTTGATGTGTTTTCAATATAAAGTAATAAAAACAGAACAAAACATTAATATATCATTTAATTTTTTTATAATTCTATAACAAAAACAACTTGTAAATGCTTTGATATCAAAATATTTAAACAATAATGGAAATTTACAATTTTTTAACTCAGTCTTTCAAATTGTAAACACATCTAAATATTTAGTGTATCCACCGCGGGTTGCAATTACTGCCTGTATTCTACGTGGCATACTTTTTATCAGGTCTTGGCATCTTTGGACTGGAATATTGTCCCATGCATCACTTAAAACTTGAAAAAATTCACTGCAATTTGGAGTTCGAATACGTTTCTTTGCAACGCCTAAATCGCGCCACAGGTTCTCAATTGGATTCAAATCAGGACTTTGTGGTGGCCAGATCAGTGAACGCAGGTTGTTATTTGCCATCCAATCCTTTACTATTTTAGATCTATGACATGGTGCATTGTCATCCATATAAAAGTAATTGTCACCATACCCAAGAAAATGTGCAGAAGGTACTGCATAGTTCTCAAGGATGTCAATGTAGCCCTGAGAATTGAGGTTTCCTTCAATTCTTTTCATGAAACCTGTCCCTCTGTACGACATAACGCCCCAGACTGTTACTCCACCACCACCAAACTTCACAGTTGGCACTATACAACAGTTCTTGTACTCCTTATGTAACCTTCGTCTTACATAGACCCTACCATCTGATTCGAATAAAGTGAAGCGAGATTCATCGGTCCACAAAACAGTGGACCAGTCGACCCATGTCCAGTCTGCGTGATCTCTGGCAAAATCCAGTCTCTTCTGGCGATGAACGTTGGTTAGAAGAGGTTTTTTCTTTGCTACCCGAGCAGAAAGGCGAGCTTCAAGCAGTCTTCGGCGAATAGTGCTATCAGAGGCATCAACCCCACTTTGATTCCAAGATGTTTTCAGGATAGGAATGGTATCTTTCCTGTTTGCAAGGCTCTGGTGGATCAGAATTCTGTCTTGTCTTGCTGTAGACAATCTTGGCCTCCCACATCTTGGCATGTCAGAATGAGAATTGGTATCTGTGTACCGCTGGATGGTCCGGTAGACTGTCCTCCTGTAATGAAGAATTTCAATTAACAAACTACAGAACTTGAACGTAAATTAAGAATTGATTCAAAATAGGTTTTAACTGCAAAAGTGCTTACCTTGTTACTCCTAGAACCCTGGCCGTCTCAGTGATTGGGACTCCAAGTTGATGGTGAACATTGCACAGGGTCCTCTGCTCCAAAGATAATCTTCCCGGCATCCTTACATTCACATAGCGTTTAAGTCTTATTTATTGAATTATTGGGAGATCTAAATTGAAGTTTCTTGTACGAAGGAGTGTACATTAAAGAAGATAGTTATTTTTATTCAATTTTTGAGATGTTTCAAGATAAGAGACAGGTAATATCTGTTTTGTAGTTAATTCAGATTTTCCGGAAAATTAGAACATTTTAAACTTTTGAACAATAATAGGGTTATTTTTACAGAAACTCATGTAATTTTTGTATGAATTGTCTCTCTTTTTTGTACATTTTCAATTAGGAGATTTATGTACATTTAAAATGCAGCAAACTTGTGTCTTTATGTCAAAATCACAATATTTGAGACTGTATACTTGTTTATGGTGGGCAGTGTATGTCGTTAAAAATCTGCGCAAACAGGTGATTCGGGTAAAACCACTTGCATTCATCATTAGCTCCAATGATGCACAGTTGCACGAACTTTTTAAAGCATGCTTTTAGAGATACGACAAGGAAACAAGTAAACCTTATAACTCCATCGTGATCATGTTGAACTGTGAAGATTGGATAGACCAGATCTGTTATGTTTAGGCAGATAAGCCCATCATGGACATAAATCAAATTCTGGAGATGCCGAAATGTAAGTGCAAGGTATCAACATTATTAAGATTAGTAAAAGATGCATATATGCATTTTTTCTAATAAGTATGTATTAAAAACTTTAACAAGTTGCATCTATTTTATTTTAGGGAGACTTCTTAGCTACTTGACTTATTTATTTGGAATGTTGAGTGTTGAAGCGACTAGTTCCAGCAAGATTGGGTGGTTTTTCCTGAACTTCTACAGTGAAAATAAACTGGACCTAAACAACGAGAACTGTTCATATAGTGCAGACTTATATCAGTCATTCAAGAGGGTCTTCAGTTGAACCACACTGATAGTGCATGAAAATTGTAGGTAGATAATATTTCCATGAAGCAGTATAGAATCGTTTCCATCTCAGGCAATTCTTTAACAGATTCCAGGTTTACATGGACTAATTTCAAGCTGTTGTGGATCAGCCAGAAGAAATTAAAGTATCCATCATCCTAAATGATCCGAAGAAATAGCTTCCCATAATTGGCATGATATCTAAACATCATCGATACTTTATTTTAAAATATATATCAGTTAACTCTTGGGAATAGCAAACAAAAGCAATCTTGATTTTTATGATATTGTCTCATTTTATAACTGATGTTCAACCTTGTTATTTTGGGCTCTATGCCAACTATATCTTATTATATATTTGTGAATAACTATATGTATTATAATAATAACTTATCACTGCTGCCATGAATTGTAATGATAAATAGTAATGAGACACACTTGTTGAAGGTTCTACAATGTCTGATTTTTTATTATGTGAATAAAAATTTGGGGCCATGTTAAGCTTTTGGTTTTGTGCATAGATACAGAAAAATAATAATTATAGAAGTGCTGCTGGAATTGGCCACTTTTATGTGATTGTACATAGTCTTGATCACATCATATTTTGTTATTATTGTTTTCAAACATACATGTAAAAGATGGAGGTAACAAACACTTTTGAACAGTGATAAATCTCATAAATGTATATTTAAACAATAAAATGCTTTCTTTATTTGTTGTTACTGGAATGAACGGAAGCAGCGTAAGCGGGTTATGTAAATTTTTTCTGCAATAGCTGCGACCGTTCATTCCAGTAACAACAAACAAAGAAAGACATTTTATTGTTTATATTTATATCTGTTTAAATTTTAATTAAATTTTAAGTAGGATTAAAAATATTAATTATTGTGTTAATGATGCGAACGTCTTTGTACGTTTCATTGATGGAATGGCCTCTGATCAAGAAATCTGTACAGGTGATATGCCTAATGTAGTTTATGCAGGGATGAACGCAATGGGTTTTCTTAAGAAATAAATAAGAAATTATTAAGTGGATGTAAATATGTAGTAAACAAAGCAAATCTTGTACAGGGCAAAAACATGGACCCCTGATAACACCAAAGGTTTGGGGTGCATAGGGGAGTTAATATTCTAGATTATTTTGAGATTTATTTACAGAATTTTGTACCTTTATGAAATGAAGAACCTGTATTAAATGCCCTAATGATACTCTTTTTTTTTAAATTATTATTTTACATATGGAGTCAAGTCATTTAATATGTAATAAAAGTGAGAAACCATTGTAACAGTATTGTTATGACTGTTTTCTTTATGTATGAATATGGAATATTGAATGTTTTACATGATCAGGGGAATTGGAAAAATTTTCATAGTGATTTACTCTAGAAATGTAAAGGAAAACAAAAAATATATAATCGCTCGCTCCGTTATTTTACTTCACCGCCTGGAAATTATGTTGATTAAAAATAATAATATTATAATTATCAAATCGCTCGCTCGCCCCAATTTTTAGAGGTCAGTTGTCCGAAGAACAAGAAATTTTATTGGTGTGGCCTAACTGTAATTTATTATTTACGACTTGTATTCGATAATGGTGTTTTGGGTGTTATAACATCTGATCTTAATTACTATAAAACCGTTATTTCAAAATTTTGTAAGCATCTTAATATATTATCTTTCAAACCTGAAAGCGCAAACTTACATCTGAAAAATTGTTAATTATGTAAATCCATTGAAGTTTATTGCATTTTACTAAGTTACAAGTTTAACATATACTCTACTACTACATGTATCGCATATGTATATTTATTTGATGTGACAGTATATTGATTAATACATTAATAAAAATATTTATTTTTCAAGATGTAACAAAAATATGAACAGTAAACATGTACATTAAAAGAAATCTTGTGCGATTGACCCCCCCCCCCCCCCCCCCCGATGAACTCAATAAAAGTGTAACTGATGCAAATCACCCGTATTCCCCAAACGCTAGCAAGACAGTTTACGGCAGTAGATTTTGATTTCAGGAGGGTGGATCCTAGGTTTTCAGCTTTTTTTGGTTAAAAAAAAATACTTGATACATTCTTTCATTTATTTCTATCAGTGAAATTTTTACATTAAAATGAAAATATTAACAAAGCATATCAGGATGTGTCTAGGTATCACAACGGTAAATGTTTACACCAAACAAATCGTAAAAAAAGAATCTGGTAATTGTTTACTTGAAAAAAAATATTTAACAGGAGATGTTAAACATTACCTGTCACACTAGCTAAAACATCCTCACACACAAAACGGTACCTACGCGGCATTTTCTGACTTTTTCCATTTGCAAACAGGGCTACTTCAAATTCCCGCGTTTTTTAATGTCTTTATCAACATTCCTAGTGCATCACAGGTTGTAGCCCCCCATGCCCGAAAAAAGCTCATTAAAAAAAACCTTTATTAATGTTCAAAAAGTACATAAAATTTACTAGGCACAGGTACAAAAGTTGTAAAAAGGGATTGGAAGAGAATAGAAAAACGTTTGAAAAGAAAGGAAAATCAATTTGATATTTAAGTTTATTTTGATCGGTCAATTACCTGTGTGATACCTCTACCCATTTAGTACTCCTCCTCCGTCTTGTTTAACCAGGAAATGATACCAACTTCCGGGAATTTCGTACCCTTTTCCCAATAATTCAACTCGCAGAACTTCCAGATTTACCAAGTTATATCGTACCCGAAGTTAATTCATACAAAGGGAAATAGAATTATATGGAAATACGTAAAACAAAAATTGAAAGATAGCTTATTTCTACTAACGATTTAGTTTCCCACAGCATTGTAAAATTAATAATTTTAATAACTGTTTTTTTTCTTTAATTTACTTTTTTTTACAGTAGTTGATTAATATGACCCCCCCCCCAAAAAAAAAGAATGGGTGCAAAGGATTCTAAATAATTAGTTTTGTACCTTTGTTTTAAACCCAATTAACTGTAGACATTAATTGCCGTGCAAAAATCTCTCGGGGAAGTTTTACAGATTAACGTTAATTCAGCTTTTATTGAGTTCGCTCTCCAAATATGTTTTCTTGGCATGTTTCCTTTCTTTGAAAGGATATCTATCTATACTTCTAAAAACAACTTTTAAAAATATATAATAAAAAAATTAATAAGGAAAAAGCAATACTGATAAAATTTTGTTGCTGACTTAAAAATTCAAATTTATATGTACATCATTTTTAGAATTTAAAAAAATGCATTCTTTTATTTAAGCATAATTTTTTCTTGATATCTAGGCAATAAAGTTTTTTTTCACTTAATTGAGTGACTGAAAGTAATTGCGACTTCGGCAGGATGGGCAATGTGATACCTCATTAGACCTAAAGAATACATGCTGAGCACATATTGCTCCTAATCGAGAATTAATGGATGGAGGATCTGATAACCATATGTACTTAACTGTGTGGGATTGTTTTGCATAACATGGAATAAAGAAAGTAATTTTGTAGACACTATATTTTGAACTAAGACAGAATGTCCATTTTTTTAGCAACTTCATGTACCTAATAATAGCAATTCTCTAGAACCCTTTCGACAAGACATGTAAGATCTGTTGTCGAAAAGTTTTGCTAAGAACAGTTTTTTCGTTCAAATTTTTCAAAAATAATTTAGTCTATCTGTACATTTTTTAATTATTAAATATTTCAAAGAGAGTAATTCTTAAACACTCGGGAATTCAAAATAATCGATATCAGCCTGTGAAAAAGAAAAGATAATCTCGGCCTTATCCAAGTTCCCCTGTGATTACATAGTGTAGGGATTACGTGGTGAAGTGATTACATAATACATTTTTATTTCTTTAAATTTGTGAATATACAAAATGTACAGTGTTAGTGTTAAAGCGGCACAGTGACGCACAAAGGGGAAAATTGACAAATGTAGAATTTTCGCATGACCTCTGCAAATTTTGTTCAATTCCTAAAAGTATTCAGTTTCAGAAAATTACAGGTTTCAGAACCTAAAAATTATATTTTTATTGGGAAAAATAAAAGTAAAAATAATTTCTGTCTGCCCCAGAACGAAAATATTGCAAAATACACTGGTACTTCTTCCTCCTTATTGTTCGCGTGCGCAGGAAAGTTTGAATAAGTTACCATAGTTACCAAGATCTCAGGTATCCACGAATGAATGTAAGAAGACCAAAAATTTGATTTAATCTTTAAATAAAGTTGTTAGAACATATTTCTCACCTTTGCATGCTCTAGTTGAATGTTGTTTACAAGTTTGAGCTAAAAATAAGAGTTGCGTGACCTTGACATATACGAAACAACGAAACGGTAGATACAACCTTTGTTTTTCCGGCACTTACATTGTGCAGTCAATTCTTGCAGTTTAATTGTAATATCTTCGCTATATACTCATAATTTTCATAAGTCTTTCTCTGTATGCTACAGATATCTTAAAATTAAGATATGATTTTGACTCACTGTGCCGCTTTAAAAGTTTAAAAAAGGCACGTTTAAATTAAAAAAGAAGAAATACATGTAATAGACAGATTGTGTAACTGTAATTACGCTACATAAAATAATATATATCTTATTAAATCTTTGCAATCATTCTTTACAATTTTTGCAGTCTGACATCCAATTAACTGTAAATAATAAATTAAAATAGGATCGAAAGACACTGGCATAAAGATAGCAAATCATTTACAATGTTAGAGTTCTATTGTCAAAAATAAGTGCTTTTATAAGCTTATTTACTCTTTTTTAATCTCATTGTGTAAGTGTAGATATATCATCAAAAAGGTATAATTGTCCGTGATTTTTTTCACATCTTCATGATCTTTGGAACCGCATATCTCATATGTATTTACAAAAAATAATAAATACTACGACACGAGTAGATAAGGTTAATGCACTCACAGCAGAGTATAATGTTAAATATCAACGAATTGTAAGTAATAGTGTGGCAACTAGTGCGTTTCACAGGCTTAGATTTTTGAGGTGAGAAAATGTTGAAATTCCAGTTTAATTTAGGCCAGTTTATTATGACATGGCCGCAGCTCTATCCAATACAAAGGGTTGATTACAAGTGTAACAGCGGGGATTCACAGCGGAAATGAAAATGGTTAAGTGATGAGAAGCCATTAGACTATCACAATTTTCTCTCACAACAACCAAATTCATTTATCTTGAAAACGATGGATTTGTTTTTAAGTTCTGTGTTAAAACGGCTTATTTTTCCGTTTCCCGTTTCATATCCTACATATATAAGATTTGTGTGTATGGCAGTTTCGAAATTGGCGGCATCGGATATTTGCATTCTGTCCAGTGGTTCATCTACTTCAAAGTCACAGAGAACACGAAACAAGTTAGAGAAAGAAATCCAAGTTACACTGCCCCACATTTTGTGAACACAATTATTTCAGGAGTGATTTAAGTGACGACTGGGTATAAAAGTGACTGTTTTCTGATGAATGGAGAAATAAGGAAACCAAGACCAAACATTGATCAATAAAGGTAAATTTGCAATTATATAATTATGTGTATGTTACAATAAAGTGTAATTAAGGTAGTGTCTTCAGATGAATTCTACCCTTAACTACAGTTCATGAGGATTTCGATCCTTGGTCAAGGTGGTTGCTTTCTTAATTTATTGTGTGAAATGCTAAACACTCTAGCTATCATTTTATTTGGAGTAAAACTACCCGCATGCATGTACATGTTATCATTTACCTCTCTGAACCTTTTAAAAATAATGGCGGTAGTAATACGTGTTTTAATTTTATATGTCCTGTCTGAACTCATCTGAATGCAAAATCGTGTTTCATGCAATAGTACATGTATATGATCTGGTTTTATATGATAAAGGCACATCATTCTCAAATAAAATCTATCTTGTCTTAGTTTGTCTAAACGTGTGTGTAGACTGAGGGTATATGTACGCGTTCTTTAGATGAATGAAATTTTCATACGGAAAACCAACGGAAAAACTATTTTTCGATTTTACAAAAATTGTGCAAGCAACACTACTCGACTGTGGTGCACATAATGTAATCCGGCATGCCTGAAGAAATAAATGCCCATGAGTTTTGAAAAATTGAAAGTTTGAAAACAATTATATGAGATGATTTACGAGTTTAAAAATTTTATCAATAGGTCAACTATGGATTTGTTCAAAATATGGCGGCCATATTTCCTTTGGACATGTTGGGAATGCATTCAGCAAGTGTTCAATGGCATCAGCCATAAGGAAGGCATAGAAGTATCGCTTCGGTCAAAGAAAGTAAATGTGATAGATGTGTTTGAAATCAAACTGTTCGACAATAATCAAGAGAGGGACTTGCCTCCTTCACCTTTTTTTCTTCGCGGATATAGACTGGACAATACAGTTTTCAACGTTCTTTGAGATATTATTTGTGACATCACCATGCTACTGCATGCGCACTGAACCCCCTTCCCTCGTTGAATACGCCTTGAAATCAGTCAGAAAAACTGTATGTGTTTGTATAGATTATTTGTTGTTTATTTATAGATTAAATAATAATGTATTTCATCATTAGAATATTGAGATAAAAATGTCCCTTGAAAGTCTTTTTTTTTTAATAAGATGTAAAATGTATGTTTTTTTTCCTGTAAAAAGTTTTTTTAGAGGAAATTAACCCTCTGATATTCTGCTGTTTTCTATATAAAATATTTATTTTCTATCGGCGAATAATGAATGTAAAATTTAGTATGTTAATGATGGTTGCTTTGGCTTTGAAATACTGAACGTACAATGCACCAATGTGAGTTTAGAGAGGAAATTTACTCTGTAAATTTTTGCTATTTTCAAATTGTAATTGTTGTGGTGAATACTGTATCAGTGCACGTGATATTCTTTGGGAGGAAATTTACTCCGTAAAATATTGTAATATCAAGGATAGTCGCTTTTGAATTGACTACTGAATGTTAACTGTATCAGTGTCATTTTTGAGAGGAAATTTACCCTGTATATTTTTGTCTTTTTTCAAATTGTAATGTGGTAGTGAACATAATATCAGTGATAGTCTTTGGGAGGAAATTTACTCCGTAAAATCTAGCTGCATAAACGATGGTTGATTTGGCTTTTCAATACTGAATGTACAATGCACCGACGTGAATTTACAGAGGAAATTTACTCTCTGGATTTTTGTTAATAACAAACTGTAATATAAGTAGTGAACACTCAATCAGTGAAATTCTTGGGGAGGAAATTTACTCCGTAAAGTCTTGTTATATAAAGGATAGTCGCATTTGAATTGACTACTGTATGTTTTCTGTATGAATGTCATTTTGAGAGGAAATTTTCTCTCTAGATTATTGCTATTTCAAATTTTAATGTAGTTGTGTACACTATATCAGTTATATTCTTTGGGAGGAAATTTACTCCGTAACATCTAGCTGTGTAAACGATGGTTGATTTGAAATTCTGAATGTGCAATGCAGCGACGTGCATTTTGAGAGGAAATTTACTCCGTAGACTTTTTTTTCTATTTTGAAATGTAGTGGTGAACAATGTATCAGTGATATTCTTTGGGAGGAAATTTACTCCGTAAAGTGTAGCTATGTAAACGATGGTTTCTTTGGCTTTGAAATACTGAATGTACAATGCACCGACGTGAATTTAGAGAGGAAATTTACTCTGTAGATTTTTGTTAGAACTAATTTGCAATGTTAGTAGTGAACACTGTATCAGTGAAATTCTTTGGGAGGAAATTTACTCCGTAAAATCTAGCTGTGTAAACGATGGTTGATTTGGCATTGAAATACTGAATGTACAATACACCGACGTGAATTTAGAGAGGAAATTTACTCTCTAGATTTTTGTTTATAACAAACTATAATGAAAGTAGTGAACACTGTATCAGTGAAAAGCTTTGGGAGGAAATTTACTCCGTAAAATCTAGCAATGTAAACGATGGTTGATTTGGCATTGAAATACTGAATGTACAATGCACCAATGTGCATTTAGAGAGGAAATTTACTCTCTAGATTTTTGCTATTTTCAAATTGTAATTGTTGTAGTGAATACTTTATCAGTGATATTCTTTGGGAGGAAATTTACTCCGTAAAATTTTGTTTAACCATGGATAGTCGCTTTTGAATTGACTACTGAATGTTAACTGTATCAGAGTCATTTTTGAGAGGAAATTTACCCTGTAGATGTTTGTCTTTTTCAAATTGTAATGTGGTAGTGAAAACTGTTTCAGTGATAGTTTTTGGGAGGAAATTTACTCCATAAAACTTGCTATGTAAACGATAACTTGCGTTCTTTTAACTTTTAGTATATGCACCAATAAATATCTTGTAAATTGTGTTATTTGTTGAGTTTTGTCAATACCTAAGGGCAAAATGCTTAAAACAGAAAAAAAGATTTTCTGTTTTGATTTTGGAATGCGTTATGTACAAAATAAGAGCAGAGCAAACACGGACCTCGGAAACATCTGAGGTGGGATCAGGTGCCATTGGAGGAGTGAGCATCCACCTGATGACCGGTCACACCCACCGTGTGCTCGCTGTCATCTTCAAGAAATAACGGAAAAAATCCGTCGTCAATTCAGTGTATAAATAGTGGACTAACAATTAGCATTTGACTCAATGATAAATTGTATTAGCTGACAAGGTCATTGTACCGACCATAAAACTTATGAAATGATGACTTTAAACAAGACTTCTGGTATTGTTGTTTCATCAACTCGCTTGTCAATAATATACCTTGTTTTGGAAATTGTTCATACGTATAGCATGCTCTTGCGTATCGAATCAACTTAGATATATATATTCCGTATGCAGGTGATGAAATATATTGCTGCATAAGTAAGGGAAGTTTACGATAGAAAAGTTTAAGTCACCACGTTTATCATATAGTTTGGTTGTTAGATTACCGTTAGTGTCTTTTTCAAGTAAAGTATCAAAATATGAAACAGAAGTGTCGGACTCTGTGGTATCTTTTATCTCAATCTATAGGAAGTCTTGGACTCCATTCAAACATCCAGTTGTGTGGTAAAAAACCTGTTGCGTCACTCTTTGTAGCGTTGTATCCCTGAACCAAGGGAGCAATATGTTGTTTCCAGTCTGTCTTCTGTTTGGGATTCAAGGTACGTAGCATATTTTAGAGTGTTTAGATAAACCTCTCTACCGATCCATTGCCCATAGAATGTAACAGAAGTAACAGAAGTTTTGAATAATTCACATTTTGATGGCTTCAATTTTAATCCATGCTGAGCTAATTTTGAAAACACATTTTTAATTTAAACACAAGTTTTTGAAAATATGAGCACATCATCCAAAAAGATTAAGCATTCTTTCAAATGCATATCTCCCATGCACTTCTCCATCAATCTTTGGAAAGTTGCAGGAGCATTTATTAATCCAAAGGTCATTCTATTACACTAATAGAAGCCTAAATTACCTACCAAAAATGCTGTTTTGTGCCGATCTTTCTCCTCAATTTCTACCTGCCAATAGCCTGATCGTAGGTCGAGTTTGTTGAAAAACTTGGCTCCATACAGGGCATCTATGACGTCATCAAACCGAGGAAGCATATAGCAATCCTTGCGCGTTTTTGGAGTTTACCATTCTCATGTCAAGACAAAACTGCAATGATCCGTCTGTTTTCCGACACAGTACCACGTTTGAGGAATAATTGCTGTTAGATTCGCGAATGACTCCGGCGTCTAACATCTCACGCACGTGTTGGCGGACTTCCTCATACATTCCTGGAGGAATTCTGCGATACGGTTGTTTAAATGGTTTTGTGTCCTCTAATTCTATCGAATATTTCACTAAATCAGTTCTTCCAATGTCTAATGGACCAGTGTAAAATATGTCAATGCACTGTTTTGGAATATTTCTCACAGTATTGAACTGATCTTCAGTAAGTACACTTGAGTCAACCTTAAACTCCAAGTTCAATAGGGTCACACACTTTAGATTTGGGTTTTAATGCAGGAAAATTATCTACCACCTTAATCTCTTGAAGATTGCAAACTTTAAGCACAGTGCCATGCCTAACTTATATTGGTTTGGCAGATATATTACAAATCTTGACTTGCACTGTAGACTTTTAGTAGGTGTAGAACACTTAACTACCCTTAGACAAACTGTAAACCTGTCCATATTATCACAGTTTTCAGAAACCATTGTCATGTTGTTACCCGGTAAACCTTTAACACGGCCCTTAACTACAGTAGATTCATTAGGTTGTACCATAATAGGTTTCTTACACACTGATTTGACATGGTAACACTTACCCTTCATACTCTTTAATGCTACTCTCCATTCTTTTGGTGCTATTTTAATTTCATTGGAATCTTCACCCAACAAATCTATGCAAATTCTCAACACATTAGTTCCAATGATCACAGGACATGTTCTATTGAAATCAGTTTCTGGTACATTTAAAACAGGGACAAATATCTCTACCTCCATAAATGGAATTTTTACAGTACACTTTATATATCCCTTGTTTTTCAATAGAGAACCATCGATATCTGCGACAGACACCTCTAACCCTAAGTTAGATAAATCTTTTAACTCTGGTTCATTTTTCATGGAATTGTAACCTGAAAATGACAATGTTGTCACCATCGATCCACTGTCAACAAGACCACCTGTAAAAGAATTATCATTCATAAAAACAATAGTCTCATTTGACTCACCGATCATTTTGCATTTTAGCTGCTGGCCTTCACATGAAATCCTGGTCCCCGGTCGGCCTTCATCAGAGACCTCTAGGCGTTTGGGTTATAATTACCTGTACTTCCTCCTTGACCCCGTTCCTGACCTTGACCTTGACCTGCATTCAACCTTCTGTCATTGGAATTACCTCGATATTGATTAGAGTTGCCTTTACATTACTGGTTCTACCATCCAATATCTCTAGTATCTGGCTGAACTTGTCATTTATCTTACCTTCTAATTTTGTCTCCATGTTCCTCATCTTCTCCATTAACTTCTCATAGTCTTCAGATCCCGACATTCCATGCTGATGAACTGGCTTTTTCTCTGAAATGCTAGAACTTATCTCTAACAACAACATGTCATTCTTCTTAATGAAGTCCAAAACGTGTGCCTTAACAAGTCCCAATTAATACATATATATCACTTGCATCTACCAAAAAAAAAAAAAAATACCGGCCCAATAGACGCAATATATAGAGTATAATAGAATAGACGCAAACTGGTCGCCCCCTTGTGAATGTTCTTATTAATATTTGATCCGCCACTCCAGTGTCTGTGTTTATACCCCCCCCTTTTTTGCTTTTTTTCCCGTGGTATTTAAATGAGATCGATCACTGTTCATAATCTCCATCCTTCTTCATATTGTCTTCCTGAAATATTTTCTATATATCATAAAAAGGCATTAATTTATGACCCATTTTAATGCATTTTAATTTATTTTATTACATACTTAGTAATAAATACAGGTTTTTTGCATATGCGAAATGGCTATGTCACAATAGCTGTATCAGCCCTGCAGGGCTGATATGGATTTGTGGGGCTGATAACCTACATGTATATCAGCCCTGCAAATCCATATCAGCCCTGCAGGGCTGATACAGCTATTGTGACGTCAATATCACACCCTTAGTTAATTAAACCACAAAACAGTACTTGTGATCAAAACAATTTTTGGTGGGTTCATATTCTCTTTATTTTAACTTTTTGAAAATTAAAGGTTAATCTTAATTTACAAATACATGTAAAAGATTATTTTCAAATTACGGATTGGGGACACTTGAAATAGAAGTACAGAAACAAACCGAAACTGTATGAGACAATAGACTGTGTACATTTTAAGAAGTCCTGTGCATGATTATTTACTTATTTTCTTCTCAACTTAATGTGTTCTGTATTTTATTACTTAGTATGTAATAAATATAATAAAACATACCCTTTTCCATATCACATCCGTATTAGTCCAATTAACACCAGCTCTTGGGCCTTTGGCCCTCTGGCTGATATTGGTGTCTCGGGCTGATACAGGATGTCATATGGAAAAGGATATGTATTATTCTCTATACACACTTAGTAATAAATACAGGTTTTTTGCATATGCGATATGGGCTGACGTCACAGTAGCCGTATGAACCCGGCAGGGCTGATATGGATTTGCGGGACTGATATCCGTATCAGCCCTGCAAATCCATATCAGCCCTGCAGGGCTGATACAGCTATTGTGACGTCAATATCACACCCTTAGTTAATTAAACCACAAAACAGTACTGTGATCAAAACAATTTTTGGTGGGTTCATATTCTCTTTATTTTAACTTTTTCAAAATAAGGTTAATCTTAATTTACAAATACATGCAATACTATAGAATATTTTCAAATGACGGATCAAACAGGCACGTAGCATCGTTTTTGAAAGTGGGGGGCCAACCTCAGAAAATTTTTTTTACTTGCCTAAGAAAGTTGACAAGCAAAAAAAAAAAAAAAAAAAAACAAAAACTCAAAATCCTATTTCGTGGGGGGAGGGGGGGGGGGTAGTGGCCAACTTTTTTAAAATAAACTTCCTTTCACTTCCATTTTTTTCCTATATTTCCTTGCTATGATTATAAACTGTTGTCAAAAGTGGGGGCTAACCATCTTTTCAATAGACATTTTCTATAGTAAAGGTAATGTTGGGGAAAAAATGGGGGGGGAGGCCCCCCCGGATGCTACGTGCCTGTCAAGTGCATTGAAATAGATCTTATGAGACATTAGACTATGTATATGTATGTATGAAGTCCATGCATGATTATTTACTTACTTTCTTCTCAACTGAATGTGTTCTGTATTTTATTACTAAGTATGTAATAAATATAATAAAACATACCCTTTTCCACATCACATCCGTATCAGCCCCCACCAATATCAGCCCTCGGGCCTTCGGCCCTCTGGCTGATATTGGTGTCTCGGGCTGATACAGGATGTGATATGGAAAAGGGTATGTATTATTCCATTGATCAAAAGAAAAATATACATATCTCAGATGGAGAATAACCGATCTCTTTGCATTTTTAAAGTATAAATCATAAAAAAAAAAATCTTATCTTATCTTATCTTATCTTAATCCTTTGTCCATGGAGGCCTAACATAAAATAGATAAGTTATATAATATAAAATAATAATTATAAAAAGCTTAATAAATACTTCGAATAAATTTATATCATCCGGGATTTAAAACGTCTCCCGTTTCAACTTTGGATTATAGACCTATTCGGGGTAACAAAAAAGGAGGTCGCTGGCCTGGTTTTTCACGTGTTTACAAAGTGACAACCGATAAAGGACGACAGTGAATAAGGTGACGGCCAGAAGATGTCAGGAGACGAAAAAACGAGGAGAACTAACTTCATTACGGTGTCTAGTTCCTATCAATCCCTCATAGCAACGGTAGTGTCAACAGCTACTGAAATTTACTCCAGTTATTTTATCACGTGGTTGTGGCAGTGCCCCATTTGATTTCTAAAAAAAATGTACTTTAGTTTAGATATGAAAATGAAGGTGGACTTTTTCATTTCTCTGGTCAGCCAACAGACTAAATTTTAAATTTTCAATAAGGTTTTTAACTGGGTAAACATTGGTAAAGAAATTAGATTAAAAATAGATTTTAACACTGTTTAACAGTGTTTATCTTTTACAATTTCTATGAAGGAATAGCCTAGTCCTTGTTATCAAGTGAGAGTCGATCTCCAGACTCGCTAGAGGTACAATGAACCTTGAAAATAAAGTAACTAAGCAGAAAACACCCTTTTGTGTGTGCATCTGTGTGTTTAGGTGGGGTGGGGGGTCGGGGTGGGGGGGGGGGTCTTTTGTCATAAACAATAAGCTACTTTAAACATACATGTATTTTCATCATGTGCATATCCGTTTCTTCCTTTCAATTTTCATTTTTTGGAATTAGGTGGGAGGAAGCAGGGTTTAGCGGTCTGTATAGCTCTGGTAGACACATAGTGTTAAAAAGTCTGTCTAGATCACTAAAAACATAAGAACTAGGGTCTCCAGCTCACGAATGATACCCCCCACCTCCCATAATGTCCATGTGTTGCTATATATTGTTTTACTGTACTGTGTAAAGAGAAATGACTTGTCCTGTCAAATGTTATCCAGAAGCTTCTATATATGTGACGTCATAGGTAAACATATAATGTAGTGGCAATGTCCATGTTTTGCTATGGGAAATCCAAAATATGTAATAAAGATTCTGTGGAAGTTTCATTAAATTTCACTCGGTAGTATAAGAGGAGATGCGGATAAGAGATAAAGGATAACAGACAGACAGACCGTGATAATTGGCTGTTCAGGTGATGTGTCTGTCAGTAATCTAAGGCCGACCTGTCAGAACCACAGTGTCGTTTGGGCTTACATAAACTGAAAAAAATTGCAGTTGTCGACCTATAATTTTTAGACTTGGTAGGTAGGTAGGCATTCTTTTTTTTTTTTTGGGAAAAAAATTGTTTTTAGATTTTTGTAAGATAACATAAAATAAAATTTTTCATAGGAATATTTTACATGAATATTACACAATGGCTAAAAAAAAGTTGGGTCGGGTGCATTTTTAATGGGTTGGTAGGCAACTGCAAACAAATAATACTTTATTTTAGACCTTGACTTAAATGTTAATGATGACGTGCAGCCAAGGAGTTTGAAATTTTATGATCCAAACTCCGCTGGTTCCCCCTTTCTTTGCATGAATCATGACATCACTTCCAGTGATTTTGTTCAGTGACTGGGTATGCATTAAAAATTGAAAATTGTAATTAAATATAATGAATTTTAAGTTGTAATTTCTGTAGAGAAAAACCGACAACCCTTTATTCGGATGACTTCAGGTAGCATATGCCGTGACTTATGTGTTTGCTTTTATTTTTCAATCAGAAAAAGAAATACCTGATAGATTTAAATGTTTATCATGCTATAAACTCATTACTTTTAAGCTTTGGCTGTGTATTGACTGTATTCTTCATGTTCTTTTTAGTGCTTTTGGTGGAGAGAAACTTCCACTTATTTTAATGCAATGCTAAATGTCTCTCTTTGTATTCATTAATAAGAACATTGAGAAATGCGCTAAAACAAATCTAATACATGTAGTGCTAACTTGTTCAAAATCAATTACCACCAAATATCATACACAATAAATATAAAACATGATTGAGTTGGACTTTAAAATGTTTACCATTATAAAGTGATACACACTTTTAACCTTTGACCTTTTACAGTTGCCAGATGACACCCCTGGATACAGCCTGGATGAGTTCTGTATCCCTAAACATTACGAGGACGATCTATCCCGGGTCCTAATCCCCGCAGGTCTGATTAATGACAGGTAAGTATAACATTAGGACAAGTCTGATTAATGTTAGGTCAGTATTAAAAGGACGATTTATGATGGATCAATATTACAGCGAGGATTTATCCCGAGTCTAATTCCCATGGGTCTAATTAATGACTGGTCAGTATAGCATTAGGATGAGTTCTGTATACCTAAACATTTTAGGAGGATTTATCCCAGGTCGTAATTCATGTGGGTCTTATTCCAGAGGGTCTAATTAATGATAGATCAGTATAACTGGAGTGATTTATTCCGGGTCTTAATTCCAGTGGGTTAATTTATGATAAGTCAGTATAACAAGGACATTTTGTCCCAGGTCCTTATTCCTCATTTGTTTGTTTATAATAACTATCCCTCTCAAGATTTTTTCACTTATATGGAGCCACTACTTGCTGGTGGAGATTGAGCTGCAAATTTTTGTCCTATGCTCGCAGCAGAATTTACAGTAATTTATCATAAGGGATCTCAGTACCTACTACAACACAGGACTTTGGTTAATAGGATCTCATCCAAAGGATCAATCTCCTCGTCCCATGTTGGTACTCAAAGTAAGGAACAACCCCTTGCATCGTGACTCTTGAGGAGACACTCAAACCATGTGAGCGACCTGGTTCTTACTTCCAGCAGGTCTAAGTAATTAGGGATAGATCAGACTTAGTACGAGATTTATCTTTCTCGCATAATCACCAGTGTAAGATTGACTTGTCCGGTGTGAGACAGCAGTGTGAGATTTTTCTGTCTTACACTGTGTATTACTACGCCACGAACGAGAACGTAAACATTCCCTCATTATATAAAGAAATTGTAACAATGTGAAAAATATAACACATTATTAAACTGTTGTCATTTAACTTATTAATATAAACTTATTTTCATTCAAAATATTGTCGTATTTTCACTTTTTTAATGCCACTATTTTTAGATCGCGGAATGATTCTTCTTTTACGTTGTCGG
>NW_026928486.1:0-2500 GCF_032062105.1 Saccostrea cuccullata
TGGGGGAAGGGTGGGGCCAAATGGCCGATCAAAGTTTTACATAGGAATATATAGGGAATCCTTTTAAAATCTTCTTTTCAAGTACTTCAAAGCCATGCTTATAGTGATATCTATAGGGAATCATCCTCAGGTAGTGTAGATTCTAGTTTATTCAAATCATGACCTCCTTGGGGGTTTAAATTCACCCCCCAGTAAACTTTCAGTTCTGATCTGATATGTGCTTTTTCCTAACCAATTGCTCAGGTGAGCGATGTGGCCCCTGGGCCTCTTGTCTTAAATTAGTGTTTAGCTCAGTTTTAAACAAACCATTTAAGATGGTGTTATCAAACTTCACATGTTAAGAGCCATTCTCTGTAATGATTTGAAATTTTATATAGGAGCTGTGGCACGCATAGTCTCAGAATTTCTCCAAACTCTCTATGATAAAAGTCATTGATACCCTAAACTGAAATCAGGCAAAAATTGGTTGCTATGCTTTATAGTTACCATGGCAACATGTCTTAAAGTTTGAAAAATGACACTTTTTAACATGTTTAGAGCCCCATAGTTAACATTTGCGGCAAAGCAAACAATTGGCAATGACTGTTTCTAAAAGGTGAAGGTCAGATGTCTCAAATGCATGATAAACATGTTTGGTAAATCACCTATTACATACGTTACTATGGTAACAAAGTATTCAAAAGTAAAAAAGAATATTCATTGAATTTATAGTCATACACGTAAAAATAAAAAGCAATTATAGGATGAAATGTGACTAAATAATAGAAAAAAGAGTCTTGAAACATATACCAAGAACAAAATATGATATTTCATTTTGGTTGGCAATGGTTGCCATGGTTTTTATACCATAGAGAGCCTTCAAAGTAACACTCTGTATGTTTAAATCTGATCCTATCTTTTAAATAAAGCACATTTCCTCCTAACTAATGATCAATTTTATAAGATGTTGGTGTGCTCCAAGTTTTCCAATTTGAAAAAATTCAGATAAGATTCTTTAAATAGAGCGTTGCTATGGGAATAAGCAGAAAATATATGCTTAAAAACCTGAAAAATATTTTTTTTTTCCTTGGATACGTACCCTTAAATGTAGATTCCCAAAACTTTCATGATTGATATTTATTAACAGCAAACTTGACTTTTGATTTTGACTATCATCCAATCTCTAAGTGGATGCAAGAAGTTGGCACACAGGGTTTAATATTGATATAAAGTTCACAAAATCGAACATTTTCCCTTCTTGGTAACCATAGCAACAGTGTTGTTTTATTCATCAATTTTATTCAATATATGATATTTAACTACAGTTCTAACAGATAAGTACTATTCAAGCTGAGTCCCTTAATTTCTTTCTTGATTATATGGCAATTTAGTTCTTAATGCAGCCAAAAATAATTCACTTTTAAGCACTGGTACTTTGTTTCCATGGTAACACTGCAAAGTAGCAATTATACCCAATTTTTCTTATGGTTTTGATGTTGCAGGGTCCTAAGGATGCATATTAGCCAGTCTTGAATTTTCATGTTTTTCCTCAAGACAGTAGCATTAACCCAATCTTAGTTACTGGTTTTGCATGGTTACACTGTGTTACCATGGCAACCATAAAAGTTATTTATAGAATTATATTGCTTATACTTATATACTTAAGGTGAAACATTTTCATTGTTTTTCTAAAGTCGTAGATTGAGTTTGAGCATGTTACACCTACCATTAATGAATACGGAGTGTATTCCAGCATATTTCAGCGTTTTAAATGTATTCCAAATGTACCCTTGGTTACCACTTATTTAGAGATATATTCTAAACAGTTTCTTTACAGTATAAGTGACATCAAGGTGTCATGTTTTTGTGAGAATGGTTTGTTTGCTTTTTCTAGTTTTTATTAAGCCACAGTCCAGATTTAAAGTGGCTGAAATTCTCGATTTTTCAAACTTTTCCGGCTGTTGCCATAGCAACCGAGACACTTAGCAACGAAATTTTGTTAGATATTTGTTTCTGGTGTCAAATACTAAGCATGGGTGAAGTTTCATCAAAATCGGTGACCATGCGTGGCAACGAAGTTTAAGTGGTTACAGAGAATGGCTATTAATACAAACTTGCCTGGATGATGCATCTAGGGATGGACACTACCAGACTTGCTTTGGATACTGGATCTGACCTACATTTTCCAGATGAGTGAGAAGATTTAAGTGTTTGGAGCAGGTCCATTCCTAAGGAACTAAAAGCCCTACTTGAACCAAACTTGGATGGATAATGGATCTAGGGATGGAGACTACCAAACTTGCTTCAGATGCTGGATCTGACCTATATTTTCATTCCCAGGTAACTATAAGCCCTGCCTGAACCAAACTTGCATGGATGAGGCTTAAAAAAAGATATGTTTGTTTCCTGTAACATTCCCAAAAAATTAAGGGTCGGTAGGTCGGGAATTTTTTTTTTTTTTTTTTTTTTTTTTTTTTTGCTTATGAATGGTCAAACATCCCCGGACTGAATATACTAGGTG
>NW_026928486.1:7500-33927 GCF_032062105.1 Saccostrea cuccullata
CAAGGCATGACCCTGGGGCAAAGGGCGTGGCCTCAAGGTCACTTTGAAGTTGACCTAAATATACAATTAAGAAAAATGTTTATATTTTGCTTACTATAAGGACTAGGATCATCAAATCTTGTAAGTTGATGCATCCTAGGACTTAACATCATGTTAACTCAAAAGTAGGTCATGGTGACCTACTTTTTTAATTTTGCGGGCATTTGTTTTCAAATTGATTTGAAGGCATATTTTGGACACTTTAAGGCCTATGATCATGAAACTTAGTAAGTTGATGCATCTTGCGTCCTTGAACAACGTCAACCTAAAAGTAGGTCACCTTGACCTACTTTTTGAACTTTATGACTTAACCTTTTTAAAACATTTAATCCCATTATTTCAGGCACTGAAAGGGTTAGAATCATCAAATCTTGTAAGTTGCTGCATCTTGGGACCTGAAAACATATTTAAGAAAAAGTAGGTCACTGTGACCTACTTTTAGAATTTTGCAGGCATTTGTATTCAAATTGTTTAAAAGGCAATTTTTGATTACCTTCAGACCTAAAATCATCAAACTTGGTCAGGAGATGCATCTTGGGACTCTGAAAAATGTCGACTAAAATGTAGGTCATGGTGACCTACTTTCAACATTTTATGGCTATATTTAAGTATCTTAGGTATTTATAGGCTTAGAATCATCAAACTTTGTCAGTTGATGCATCTTGGGTTTTCAGAGAGTGACGACCAAAAATTAGGTCATGGTGACCTATTTTTAACATTTTATGGCTATATTTAAGTATAACTCCGGTACTTATTGGCTTAGAATCATCAAACTTTGTCAGTTGATGCATGTTGGGTTTTTGGAGAGTGACGACCAAAAATTAGGTCATGATGACCTACTTTTGACATTTTATGGCTATATTTAAGTATCTCCAGTACTTATTGGCTTAGAATCATCAAACTTTGGCAGTTGATGCATCTTGGGTTTTCAAAGAATGTGACCAAAAAGTAGGTCACGATGACCTACTTTTGAATATCTTAGGTATTTATTGGCTTAGAATCATCAAACTTAGTCAGCAGATGCATCTTTGGACTCTGAAAATTGTTGACTAAAATGTAGGTCATAGTGACCTACTTTCGAATTTTATGGCTATATTTAAGTATCTCTGGCACTTATTGGCTTAGAATCATCAAACTTTGTCAGTTGATGCATCTTGGGTTTTCGGAGAATGTCGACCAAAAAGTAGGTCACAGTGACCTACTTTCAACATTTTATGGCTACATCTAAGTATCTTAGGTATTTATTGGCTTAGAATAATCAAACTGTGTAAGTTGATGCATTTTGGGTTTTCCAAGAATGTAGACCAAGAAGTAGTCCTAATTGGCTAAGAATCATCAAACTTTGTCAGGTGGTGCAACTTTGGTCTTAGGATACTTAGGGTTAGAGGCTTCAAATACAAGTGATAGATTGTACAATTTATCAGAAGAGCGATTCAAGGCCCTTGGGCCTCTTGTACTGAATGTCTTACTGATTAAAGACGTCAGCAAACCCCCCCCCCCCCAAAAAAAAAAAAAAAAAACGTTGATCGTCTTTACGTTGTTTAGAAAGCTTTCACACTCACCGGTTCACTATCTTTGTTTGATACTCGAATTAGAGTCATTTATCATATAAAGTTTCGTTATTTCTGGCTCGCAAGCATGTTTCCTACACTCGCAAGCATGTATCGTCTGTCGTTTGTTGTTTTCAAGTAAGTTACATTGGACGCAAGCTTAAACTGACGTCAAGTTAATTCCGGTTCTTTCAAACGCGCAACTGACGTTTCGAGAATTCTACGGTGAACCGTACGCACATAATTTCCACGCATGTGGCATTACCATTGTGTTCCTGTTGTCACGTGTGTTGCTAAGGCTCAGGGTAATTGAACGGATTGTTAACTGCGTCTAAACCAATCAGATCTTAGTATTTAACATGAAAGTATAATAATACTCAATATCCCCTTGGTCAATAATTGTTCAATTTGTCAAAAGGTATCCTTGGTCTAATGGCTTCCATCTGTTAAAAAAAACACTGGGTAGTGAACCTTAGGCAAGGGGATATAATTAGAAAAAATGAAACAAAAATACTGGTTGCTAAAAAAATCTCTTCTCAAGAACTGATGTTGTAGATAAAAATTTGTCTGTCGGAGAATTACCCTCAGGCAAACAGCATGGTCTCAAGGTCTCTTCAAAGTTGTCCAGAAATTACTTAAATTTTATTAAAATGTTGATATTTTGCTTACTATAAGGACTTTTTGTCAGTTGATGCATCTAAGGACCTCATTAGTCATTACGTTGACTTAAAAGTAGGTAAAGATGACTTTATAAATATTGAGACCATTCTTTTTCAAAATGATTTAGAGGCATATTTTGAACAATTTCTGGTCTATGCTCATTAAACTTTCTTAGTTGATGCATCATAGGCAGGTTTGTGGATAACCACTTGCCCACTTGCAAAAGCAGGTAAAATTTGTGTGGGTGATTAGATATTAAAAAAGAACCTGCGTCGAAGATGAATTCTGTTTATAACTTTCAATAAATTAAAAATGGTTTTCATCTTTTTAAGAGGAATGAAGTAAAAAAATTTTAATATTGGGAATTTTTAACAGAAATCATTAATTTTACAATTTTTTTTCAATCATCTCAAGTTTTTGGTCTTAGTCATAAGTTCTTTTTGTAAAAGGGACCACTGGTTGCCCAAATGGAGAATGATTTTTCCCCGGAATACAATCAAATTTCAGTTTTATTTTTGATGTACTCTCAGTTTCAGAATGAACGCTCTACTAACCTAGATTATTTATGTTGCGTACAAGCATATTCTTCAAACATATATGTGACTTAGATCAAACATGGCGATTTATCGTTTCGGTTATAAGGAAAAGACCACTAATTATTTTCCCATAGAACTCTATAAAAACCTTGGGCCTTCTCGGCACTTAACTAGGACAATGTCAGAAAAATCCTTAGCATCATTAAAAACTTCCTTCTGAGCCCTTGCAAAAAAAAAAATGAAAAAAAAATATATATGGTCCTATGGCGTTTATATGTCAAAATTGCAGTTATTTTCAACTTATAGCGATCAGCAGTAAATAACACGCTACATCAAAAATCATTAATTACTACAGTAGTATATAAAGTGTATACTGTATATAAAATGTATTTAATAATACATGTATGTGTTCATGTGGTAGTGTTAGATACAGGTGCATGGCTTCCTACTATCTTGGGCTAGTGGGTTAATCTTCAGCTCAATTGGAAGAGCACAGAGGCCCTGGGTTCAATCCGAAGAAGAGGCATATACATGTAAATGTCTCTGTTCAATACAATTGTTTGTGGCAGGTATCGGTTTGTTTCAGTGGATTTGACACATGAATTGATGGTCAGTAGCCGGGAATAATGAATCTGTTAAATCTGTTTATAGAGGGTGTTGCCATTCAAACTGACAAGACTTCTCCCAATACACTGCTTACCGTACCAAAGTACACTACATCATGATATATATCTTTCTTAAAAATCAACTTTTTTCCACTTGTATAAGTACTAACCAGTAAAGCTACAGTCTCATTAGAGAATTGTAGTTTATTGTTACGCTTTATTTGTTCCTTTAGACTTACATACTCTTGTTTCTTTTAGACTACTTGAAGTTTTGGATAACCTCAATCAAGACATTTGGAGGCAAAAAGGCACCACTGTTTCTTGTTGTCACACACACGGAGAAAAAATCTAAAGATGTAAGTATTCTGTCTTATAGAAATGTGAATTTTAAAGGAATAAACAGATCTCCAACCTATCGTGAGAATGCACAATTAAAGCCATACTTTAGAAATACAAACACAAGAAAAATTTTTAGCCTATAAAGTTATAAGATTGGTTAAAGTCTTTACAAAATGAATTCGTTTCTATTTATGTCTATGACTATGGGCAAAATTGGTATAATAATTCATGTCTTTAACTGTAGACGTAGTTTTTTCCACAGGGTCATAATTCCGCGGAATCTCAATTTCTGTTTAATCCGCGAGTAGAAAAGTATGCAGATTTCCTAGACTGTCACTAAATGCCTTACATTTATATAAAGTACATTTGGACAAATTTCCATGGAAAATTTGTGACCGCGTTCATACTAGTGTTAATTAATACCATGCGAAAAATGTACTACTTGATGGCTTACCTGAGCTGAAAACTGAAGTGAGCTTTATGGATCACCCGTTGTCCTGAGACTTTCCATTCGATCTGTTTTTTTCTTTTTATAAGATTTCTTATTTTTACTTCTTAAGAACCACTGCGCCAAAATTAACGAAGTTTGCACATAGCATCTTTTGCTTTAGGAAATTTTAAATTTTCAAAGCCGCAGTTTTAATTCTGTGAGCTCAATTTGACCATGTTTTTTTCTTGAACAAATATTGAAATTTAACTTTATTTTGTTTTAATACGAAATCATAGTTTTGTATTCAACAGAAAACTAAAGTTTTCTTCAATAGGAAATCCAAGTTTTACATAGAAATATATAGGAACAATCTTTAAAAATCTTCTTCTCAACAACCAGTGGGTCAGAAAAGCTGAAACTTATATGGAAGTATCCTGAGGTAGTGTAGATTCTAAATTGTTAAAATCATGACCCCGGGGGGTAGGATTGGGCCTGAAGAGGGAATCCAGGTTTTATATAGAAATATATTGGAAAAAAATCGTCTTCTCAAGAATCAGTGGGCCAGGAAAGCTGAAACCTATGGCGAAACATCCTGGGGTAGTGTAGATTCTAAATTATCAAAATCAAGATTGGGGGGGGGGGGGTAGGGACCATAATAGATGTAAGAAGAGGGAAAAACTGGTAAAGAACTGTATCACCAAAGTTACTCAGGTGAGCGATATTGCCCATGGGCCTCTTGTTTCTTCACAATATTAAAAAAATTAAGTTCTGACATACTCCATGTATAATATTGACTTCATGTAATTGAAATACATTTATATTCACAGAGAAGTTTTATATAACAAACCTGTTAGCTTTTAAAAGGAAATTATCAACATTGATATTATGAAACTGAAATTTTCATAACATGAATTATATAAATGATCAACTGCCTCTAATATGAATATAATGGCAGTGTCCATGTTAAATGCAATGGGAAACCCAAAATATGTGTAGGACGAAAAAGTAATAGAAGATGCACAAAGACAAAATGTAATAAAGATTCTATGAAAATTTCATTCAGTGGTGTAAGAGGAGTTGCGGATAAGGGATGGGTAAACCTAAAGCGTAACAAACAGATGGACGGACATCCCGATTAATAAATACCCTCCCGCTTTTCAAGCAGGGGATATAAAAAAGGACTAATGTAGGCAGGCAAGAATTACGACCCATGCCTTTTTTTGCTATTCAATGTCTGTGAATGTCTTTCTTAATAGTGTTGCAACACAAAAATTCTTTAACAGTTGTCTGTATAAAAGTGTATTTGAAATAATAATATTGTTCCCTCACTAAACCTCCCGATCAAAGATTTTATTTTACACCATGTTCAATTCCGATGAGTACTTTCAGTACTTTGATTTAAACTTGGCCCCTCTTTGGAAGGATGGGATCACAAAAGGGGGTCATAGTTTTGCATAGAAATGAGCTTAGTGTTATGGCCCAAGATCCCCTTGTAGTTAGTTCTTGTTGTTGCAAATATGTCATATGGAAGAACTTTTCATTGATGAAAACAATGATGCACACAACCAGGCTTGCTTAGGATGTTGAATCTGACCTATATTTTCCAGATGAGTGATCAGGTTTAAGTTTTTGGAGCAGGTCCATTCCCAACTCACTATAAGCCCTGCCCATGCCAGACTTGCATAGATGATGCATTTAGGAATGGAAACTATCACTTGCTTCAGATGCTGGATTTTACTTACATTTTCCAGAGGAGTGACCAGGTTTTAAGTTTTTGGAGCAGGTCCATTATTCCCAAGGAACTATTATCCCTACAAGGACCAAACTTGCATGGATAATGCATCTATGAATGTGTACTACAAGACTTGCCTCAGATGCTGAATTTGACCTACATTTACAGTCTAAACTTGCAAAGATGATGCATCTAGGGATGGAGGGATGGACACCACCAAACCTGTTTACGATTCTGGATCTGACCTCCATTTTTTGATTAGTGACCAAATTCAAGTTTTTTGAGCAGGTCTATTTCCAGGAAACGTTATGCCCTACCTGGATAAAACTTCCATGGATGAAGCATCTAGGAATGGCCACTACCAGACTTGCTTTCGATGACCCCCAAGGGCTGGACGGGGCCATAATTTGAAATAAATTGAAATATATATGGAAAAAAACTTTTAAAATCTTCTTCTCAAGAACTACTTGGTCCGGAAAGCTGAAATGTATGTGAAAGCATCATTGGGTAGTGTAGATTTTAAATTTTCAAAATTATGACGGTCATTGACCCGTGGGGTAGGGTCAAAATACCTTATTTCAAGGGGGAAATCTGGTAATTTAAAGAACAACATGATCAAAGCTACTCAGGTGAGGGATGTGGCCCATGGGCTTCTTGTGTTATAAATTTTTTTTCCACTTGGGATTTTAGCAACAGCAAATCAAAAGCATTTCGCCATAAATGTGTAGCATGCTGGATAAGCTATCTGATTAGAAACAGAAAATTAGTTTTATATATTATTCCTGTCACACTGAGGATTAACGATCAACATACGAGGGTTGATCCAAAGGTAATGTCACAACCTTGATAAAATTGCTATTAATCGACGTTAAGCAAGAAAATTATACAAGATGGAAGCTTTATTTATTTGAAATCAGACCTGAAAAATTCAAAGGAATATGATGTATACTTTCCAAAATATTAGATTTTAAACAACGTGCGTTTATGGTAGTCGCCGAAAATACATATAATGTCATATGACGGATACGCACCGTCATACTTTTAAGTGTTTCCCCTTTGTTCATTGAAAATATTTGTGATTTGCAAACATTCTCACCAATTCCACTTTCTTTAAGAATTTTTGGTACCATTATACACTCACTCTTTTCATAATTAAGCCCTCTGTCATTTTTTTTAACAGGAGCACAAGACAAACTTAAATATTCACATGTGACATGTGAATATTTAAGTTTGTCTTATTCACATGTGACATGTGAATATTTAAGTACATCTGTCTTTTTTGACAACACCAGACACCATTGAACGTTTCCGTCCGATCTTCATGTCCTCTGCTAATCATTCAGTAACCAATCACCTGCCCAAAATTGCTGAAACCATCGATTAAGGATATCCGATCCTCAGCCAGGAAGGACAACTCTTTATAATTTAATTCAAAAAGTCTGAAAATAAAGCTTGAAATGGAATTTTTTTCATGCAACAATTTTCATTTTATGCCTCTATGTATGATTCAATGTTCTTTAATGTTTTAAAAAAGTTAACATTTGAACCTCATAAAACTAAATACAACTTGCATATTTAAAAAAATCAAAGTTCTTTTAATTTAGCCTTAGTTACCAATGTTACTAAGCATGTCTTGAAATAAGAAGTGATTTACTGTGTTTTCTTTGAAAGGAAACACTTCATGCACAATGCATTATGAAGCGATGGAAGTAAGTAAGAGAAAGTAAAGTACCGAATAAGTATAAAAATCATGCAATTTTCTTTAAAAGCCTGGATACCTATGATTTTTATTCCTAAAATGTATTTCTTGATCAATTATCAATTAGAAAATATGCAGTAGGTAGTTCTAATCGCATTTCCGGAAAATTTATTTGAGATTTACTAATTTTCCCTATATAATATGATTAAATTTAAAAATGAAGTTTAAAGAAACACCGTGGGTAAATACATTTTACTTTGAGAATTTAGAGACATCTTTGTGAGCATTTTCAATTACTCAATGCCTGATTTTCAGAACCTGAGGATCGGATAACCTTAAAATGTCTCTTATTAACATTCTTTATTCTGTAAGTCTGATTAATTAACTGTCGCTTGTGATGATTTCCATATTTTGAAGCAAAAATGCATTACAACTCGTCGAACTGTTTTTCCCCATTTCAACAATCCCTTTGTTCAATTCAACAGAGTAAAACAACACTGTTTATGATCAAAAATACCATTGACATCATTTAAGGTTAGGGTTAGGGTCAATTTTGAATTTTCAATTAAAGACTAGAAAATGACGAGAATTGTGTCTTTTTAGGTCACCTGAGTAAACTTAGTTGACCCATTGCTATCGGTTTTTCGTCGTTCGTTAACATTTGAACATTTTCAGCTTCTTCTCTGAAATCTCTGATCCAATTTCAATTTCAACCAATTTTTGCATATAGCATCATTGGGTGAAGGGGAACAAAAATTGTGTATTTCATGGTCCCTGTCCCCTGGGGTCTGGGGGGTGGAGCCAAAACCACTAAATTAGTGCAATCTCTAAAAATCTTCTTTACTCCTGGACATCAAGCAGTCAAACTGTTGGCATGATTGTTATAAGATTGATTCCTCTTCCAGATTGAAAATTTTAGGGCCCTAGGGTCAGGGGTTCTGCTGTTAGGATGGTGCTCTATTGATTATATAGTGAAAATGCATTAATTCTTTGAAAATCTTCTTCTCTGCTCCTGTTTAATAAGCAAATAAACTACCTATATAGTTATGATGTGCAAGGGCTCTTCTTCCAGGATTGTGAATTTCCAGGCCCCTGGGTTATGGATTTTTTTTTTTTGGGGGGGGGGGGCTCGACTTATATACTGGAAATGAATTATTTGAAATCAGTTCCTTGGTATTAATCAAACATTTTTGATTAGCAAGAGTGCCTTTTCAAAAAGAAATACGCACGCTAACTCTCGATTCCCGCTTACATTTTGGAACCACTTAGTTAAATATAAATAGCAATTTGGCCATAAAATGTTTTAAGATGTTTTAAAAGCATTTTACGCTTTCCGTTGATTTCGATAGTGAAAAAAAGTTTTACCAAAATTATAGAGTTATCTCTCTTTGTTTTCCCAAAGAAGTAATGTTTTATGAAAATCCATATAATTATCTTTAAAAAATATTAAAAATCCATCGAATATGTTAACTTTTAAAAATTGACTTGGAGGTAGGCGGGAGAACAATACTATCGTTCACAGTTGTTATGCAATGTGTGAACCTAGGGTCAGGGGTTCATATGTGGTGGGGGGCACTTCTGATTATTGCTGAATATTACTGATTAGTTGATATGCATTTTTAGGTCACCTGAGTAAAATCAGGTGACCTATTGCTATCCGTTTTCGTCCGTCGTCATCCGTTGTGTGTCATGCGTTAACATTTGAACATTTCCAGCTTCTTCTCTAAAACCACTGAACCAATTTCAACCCAAATTTGGCATAGAGCATCTATGGGTGAAGGGGAACAAAAATTGTGAATTTCATGGTCCCTGCCCCCTGGGGCCTGGGGGTGAGGCAAAAAGCACTAAAATTAGTGCAATCTTTAAAAATCTTCTTTACTCCTAGACATCAAGCAACTGTTAGTATGATTGTAATCAGCAGTAATCAGCATTGATTCCTCTACCACAATTATTAAATTCATGGCCCCAGGGTCAGGGGTTCTAGTACTAGGACGGGGCTAAATAGGTTATATAGTGAAAATGCATTATTTCTTTGAAATTCTTCTTTTCTGCTCCTGGGCATTAAATAAACTAACCAAGTGCAAAGTTGAGTTGAAAATGACTGCCTCTTTCAAAATTGTGAATTTTATTGCCCAAGGGCAAGGGCTTTTAGTGCTAGGGAAGGGCTATATAGATTTTATAGTGAAAATACAAAAATTCTTTGAACTTCCTCTTTTCTGTGGGTCAGGGTCAGGGGCTCTAATGCTAGGGTTGGGCTATAGATTCTATAGTAAAAATAATTTATTTCTTTGAAAATCTTCTCTGCTCCAGAGTATAACGCCAAAAATAAAAATAGTTTTGTTTCCTGCTACCCGACCTACCCTATTTTTTTTGCACCCGACCCTCAAGTTTTTTTTCTCAATTGGGGAGGGGGGGGATCAGGAACTTTTGGAATTTCATGTTCCAAAACTGAGAAAAAATATATATTCAATCGGTATTTCATAAAAATATGGACTTTCATAAAATACCACTTTTTTGTGCATCAAAAGACATGAAATTTGATTTTAAATAGGCAATATTGACCTATATGGCATGTTTAATTTGTTCTTGTATAAATTCGTATTCAAAGAAACACTGTTTGAAAAAATAAAAGAAAAAGGAAAAATAAAATAATTTCCCTACCTACCTACCCTATTTTTTTCAGACTGATAGCAGGAAACAAGACTATTCTTTTTGGCCTTAAATAAACTAACGAAGTAAGTAGTTATGTTGAATAAGGCTGTCTCTTCCAAAATTGTGAATTTCATGACCCCTGGGTTAGAGGTTCTGTTGTTAGGGTGGGGCTTTATTGATTATTTAATGAAAATGCTTAAATTCTTTAAAAATCATTTTTTCTCCACCCCGGTATTTAACCAATGTACATAGTTATGAGAAGGAAGGATACCTCTTTGAGATTTGTGAATTTAAGAGACCCTGGGTCAGGGATTCTTGTGATAGGGTGGGGTTCTAATGTTTATTTAGTGAAATTTGCATGTATTCTTTGGAAATGTTTTCCTTTGTTCTTTTTGTATTATGCCAATGATCTTAGTATATATTTATGACGAAGAAAGCTGCTTCTTCCAAAAATGATTATTTCACTGGCATCTGGGAGAGAGGTACTTAGGGGAGGGGGGGGGGGGGTTAACATAGTCTGAAAATTATTTAATACTTTGAAATCTGCAAAGTTTGGTATTAATCAACAACATGATGAAATAAAATTTATAAAATTTCCAAAGCTTTGAAAGATGTGGCTCCAGTGTCAGTGGTTCCCGTGGGATGGGGTGCACAACTGATCAAGTGGAAATGCATTTTCCCTTAGTTACTCTGATCTACCTCTATAAAATGAAGGCAAATAATCATTATTAAATTAAAATTTCAGTGATATTTAGGTGATATTTGTGCATCTTTTGGTATATTGCATTTGATAATATGACACCAAATATAAAAGATATGGACACTGTGATATTACCTTTGGTTCAACCCACGTACATTTACGATGTCAACAACAGACTTGTCTTTAAGATAACTAAATTAGCATCGAAAAATATACGATAGTTTTAAAAAGGCAAGAATTTCGAAAACAAAAAAAACTGTAGATATGTAGTACTTTTTCAGAAAAACTACCTTTCGTCTGCTTTACATCCAACGTGAAAATATATATAACAATTGATACCAAATTTACAGTTTTGTTTTTAAACAACTTTTAATATGTAGAAATTGTACTGCTGAAAAAACATGTAATTCCAGGTTTTTCAATTATTAACACATAATATAGTATTTCAGTTATATAATCGTAGTACACAATCAGTATAAAAACATCTTCATGCTAACATTGTTTCCTTCTTCAGGAAATAGAAAAGTATTTTGGGGAGTTTTGGAAAGCTGTACCAGACGAGGACAGAGATTGGTTAAGTGAGTCTCTGAATGATCGGGAATATGCAGTAGGTCTGAAGACACTTAATGATAATACCAAGGAAATACTAGATTTAATGAAAAAGTCCATAGTGGAACTTTTCACAGATGAGAACAATACAAAAGTTGAATTGCCTTCTTCGTGGGCTTTAATGGAGCAGTTATTGTATGACGGAGGCTGGAAGGTTTTGTCCCTGAGTGAAATCTGGAAGCTCAACACATCTCTTCCTCATGAATACCAAATCAAAAGTAATGAAGAAATGACAAAATTTTTAAGATGTTTCCATGACAGTGGCCTTCTTTTGAATTTTGAAGAAGTGGAATTGAGGGAGCATGTTATACTAGACATTCAGTGGCTTGCTAATGCTTTCAGCAAGATAATTGCTGATGAAAACCACATCACTAAAGACTGTAAAAGAAAATTAATCAAGGAATGGAAATCCTTCAACAAGACGGGGGAACTTAAAGATAAAGTGATAAATGCACTGTGGAAAGATGAACCCTCTTACGTGAAACATAAAAATGAAATTATGCCATACATGGAGAAACTTCAAATGCTGGTACATTTGAATGCAGATGAAGCTGTATCAGAAGATGGCATGTCATGGTATGTCCCATGTATGAACAAAAAGCAGTTCAAAGCTGACTTCTGTGAAGATAAATGGGAATGCTCATCCATATTGTGCTACCGATTCACTTCGTTTGCCATGTTTGTTTTCTACAGACTGATAGCATACTGCATAAGTTCTCTTAGATGGAGTGTTGCAAAAGATGAAGACAATGATGGATGTCCATGTCTTTATCAAACAGCAGCAGTGTTTGATCACAATGAACACACTGTTGTTGTTGGCATATGTAATGACGATATTCAATTGCAAGTGCTGAGAATCAAACCGTTGACTATAGACAAAGAAGTATCAAATGAAATTGGGGACTCCATTGATAAAGCAATAGAAAAATTGACAGAAACATTTATTGACACAAAAATATTCCACAGAGGATACAAATGTCAAAATATTATTTGTGATGAGAGAGATCTATCTTTCACCCTTGCAAGTGAGCTGTCCAAAATCAAAGCTGAAGAAACGCAGTGCAAGTGTCAACTTAAGGAGAAACATATGATAAATGTACAGATGACAGTGAGTTTTTGGGAAAAGGTAAATAATGTTTATTAACTAAATTTATCCATAAGTTAAATAAAAGGTATGTAGAATCATCTTGTTTGTTTATCATCGTGTTTCTACAATTTTCTCCAAACAAAAGATACATGTAAGTGATGGATATTATATTTGGTTTTCTTTTATTTATCTACATGACTTAGAACTAATGAGATCCAATTCACTTTAAAATTGCATGATGTGATAAAAAAATTTATATTTATAAAATCCCTTTAATCTCACAAATAGCATTATGACGTACAATCTTAAATTTAACTTACTGAAAAAAATATTATAAACTTAATTTGTTTTATAAAATCTGTGTACAATTTTGATATTTATACTTCTGTATGTATCTGCTTAATTTACGTATCTAATATGTACAAGAAAGGTTAATTTTATTTCAGACAAAAATGAGTGTCTCTAAAACTCCAGTGGCCTCTGGTAGACATGAACTTGAGGGACGATCGAGATTCGCAAAACTTGGAATGGCAACAAACGATGTGTTAAATCAGGCATACAGAGATATACTAGAGATGGAAGTGCCTCCATCCGATATTGAAAAGAAAGCTAAAGCATCAGCGGTTTACAAAAGATTGCGCCCAGAGCAAGAACAACTCTTGCTAGATGCTAAGCATTTGGGATATAAGAACTTTGACATTTCATTAACATACACATTAATCCGAAACATTTGTTCAAAGATCCCTAAGCCAACAAAAGGAAAATGGGGAGAAGAGCCTGCAGCAGGAGAGGTGACAGTGGGTGACGATATCGAGAGAATTAGGATAATTCGAAACAGTTTGACTGCACACGTGAGATCAGCCTCCACCTCTCAGACAGAATTTGATGATACCTGGACAACGATGTCTGATATCTGCAGAAGACTGGAAACATTCACTGGGAAGAAATACTCAGATAACCTGAATAGCATTTATAAACTGACTTTAAAAGATGAAGATGCTTTGTTGAAGAAAGTCATGTCAAATCTGCAAAAATTAATGTCAGATATGCAAGAAGTAAAGTCAGATGTGAAAAAATTAAAGCAAAATTGATGCCGTAAAGGCAGTGCTGCCAAAATTAAACTTTTAACGCATCGAAAAACATGTATGCAGAGTGACTATATTTAAAAAAAAAAAGAAAAAAGAATCAGCCTTTATCAATTGTAAAGCAATATAAATATCATTTTTTTTTATTCATGAAAAATCAAACTTTTAGAAAGCAAACATGTGAGAGAAAATGGGCGAGCAATAGATGCAGTCATTTAAAAAAATACCCACAATGATTTTTGATTCATAACCCTCCAATCAATATTCAATACCGTATACCGGTTAAGTGGAAATTCTAGCGAGAAGCAAATTAGCGATTTCTCCTTAAAAATGGGTATTTATTTTTAGCGAGATGTAACTTTAGTGATTTTAAAAAGTTATTTTAAGAAGCTATTGCAAATAAGCGAAATTATTTTTTTAGCGATATTCAATTTTAGCGATCTTGAAACCTTTGGTTATAATGCCAAAATTAAATCCTCGCTTAAATGTCTGCTTATATGGTAAGTATTTTGTATTCCTTTTGGATAACTGTTCTTTTTATTGAGTTTCAATAGCTTTTCATTCGTAGACAGCCTTCAGAATCGCGCGCTAAAGGTATTTTTAGGATTCAACAGGATTTACTTCCCCTCTGACTTTAAATGACGCAGTTGGATGGCTCCTATATATTGAATTAATGGTTAAATATGTTCTGGAACTGTTTGATAATGATGGATAAGGACGGACTTGCCAAAAAGAATTCCACTGGGATAACAATAATCATGGTGCTCAAGACATTGAACACAGTGAAACTGGACATTTTATGTGCTTCTTAGCCAGCTATTACTAGATATTAAAGAAATTAAAAGGAAGCTATGCAAATAAACCGAGAAAATATGGAAAGAAGTCTTACCAAAATAAAGAACAAATCTATTTAACATTTTTAACGAAACATGAACTCGGCGTCCAACTCTGAGACAAAATTCAATAACAGTGGGCCTTGTGCGTATGAATTCTGTTCAGTTGATATATTTATGGAATGTCACCCGTAGTCAACCAATTTTTCTGTTGCCTCACTGGTGATAATGGCTTCATCATTAATCGGAAAATAGTACTTTTAACAAATGTATAACATTTAATCAAAATCAATTAATTTACATGAAAGTATAATGTTATAGAATTGTTAAATTCAAGAAGGTTTAGAGACAATCAAATCAAATGTCAAAGAAATAGAAACAATGTTCACCCGTAATGAAGGAGCTACAGATTAGGAGCTCGTTGAATATTGTGTAGGATATTAAAGAATTGTATGTTTTACTTAATATTATAAGAATGGAGAGTGCTGAAGAGTTCATTTTAAATGAATGTGTATCTTATACTGCTTGTACCTATTTCAGAGTAGCTGCTTAGTTTAAAATTGTATGGAAGTGTCGGACAAGAAGGGAATATGTTCATTCACGATTGCATATTTTTAAAACACAGATTTGCGATCGACCTTTGTTGCTTGTGTTGATATGTTTATTTCATTTTGCTTTTGTATTGTAAACTTAATATCCAGTGGGATCAAAGTATTACAAAATGTTTTTCGTTTATTTGAATATATTCGTATGTTATATTCTTATTAGTACACAGATTTATGATCCTACTTTGTTGCTTGTGACAATATGTTTACTTTATTTTACTTATGTATTGTGTACTTTATATCCAACATGATTCAACTAATTGACAGAATGTTTTATGAAAGTACAAAAATATACATGGATATAATTACATGCCTCTTTGGGCCCCTACTGAAAACCTTGAGGCTTAAAATGTTGACAAGCTCACTGAAACGACAGTGAATAAGGACAGGGTCACTTTGTTGATCCATCTGTATGTGAATCAGCAATCAAATCAATATACTGAATTTTTTTTTCCACCTGTTAGAGGATTTTTTGGACTAACGGGAATAACAATGCCAATATACTGTACCTGTCCATATACATCCATCAATTATTTTTCTAAAATCACAGATCTTCATATATTTATTAATTATACTTTAAGTGAATAGATACTAGACAAATTTTGACATATTCAGTAATTGCATTATGTATGTCTATAAATTTATATGTAGGCATATTGAGCAGTGAGGGATCTTTTTCGTTCTAGCGCCTACTATAACACGGGACTTCGGTTAAAATACAGTCTTATCTAAGGACTAATCTCATCTGTATGACCAGTCTTTAAAGGGGCATAGACACAGTTCAGCTAAAAAAATATTTAACTAGGGTCTTTCTAATGATCATAAAAAAATTGAACTTCATTTGTTGAGATACAAGACAGATTTAGAGCTCCAAACCTTTGTTATGTAAACAGATCGAGTTCGTGTCATGTTTTGTTTACATTGATTAATACATGTATACTAATGTATGTTTGTTTAAGGGTCCTCCACACCATGTGACTTGTGACGTATATAGAGAAAAATACTTTTACTTCCGGTTTTATAGAATTTATGCATGAACGATTTGGCCTAGCACCGTTTGTAAACAAAGAACGCATGGTATGATCACCTTGTTACTTATGGAAAAGGATGTGCATTTTTTTTTTAAATAAAAGGACAACAGGCGTCTTGGATTACGTTACATAATAATTCGTAATCAACAGGTACCTATGGGTATGACGAGAAACGTTTAGGTTATTTATACTTTCAGGCTAATCAACCGAGTCTGTTTTGATGGATGAAATTTCGGCACACTAATTTGCGCGTTTCAATAATACAATATCTCATTGTGTGTTTATAAATATTGATAAAATAGTGTGCGTTTCTAGTTTTCCTCTTTTATATTTGTCCAGTTCAGTGGCCAGTAATTACTAAATATACATAGTATGGTGACGTATGTGGAGACTTGCCAAAGTTTTTGAGTCCCGGGCAACAGGAAAGATAACTCCAAAAAGGAACTTTGATACCAAAGATTTTGAAAATGTTTTTTTTTCTACATCAGTGCATTTAATTTTAATTCAATGTTTCGATGTAATGTAATTCATTAATGTTTCTTCTCTAAAAAAGGAGTCCTTATTGATTTTTCTAGAGATGTATTTCAGAGAAAATGAGTTTTATGTACTTTTTATATAATATATACATTTCTGTAAAAAATATGTTGATTGAAAAAATTAAGTTTTTAGCTCACCTGAGCCAAAGGCTCAAGTGAGCTTTTCTGATCACATTATGTCCGGCGTCCGTCTGTCTGTCTGTAAACTTTTCACATTTTCGACTTCTTCTCAAGAACCGCTGGGCCAATTTTAACCAAACTTGCCACAAAGTATCCTTGGGTGAAGGGGATTCAAGTTTGTTCAAATGAAGGGCTACGCCCTCATTCAAGGGGAGATAATTGGGAATTAATGAAAATTTGGTGGCATATTTTAAAAATCTTCTTCTCAAGAACCACTGTGCCAGGAAAGATTAAACTTATGGGGAAACATCCTCAGGTAGTGTAGATTCAAGTTTGTTCAAATCATGACCCCCAGGGGTAGGGCGGGGCCAAAATGGCCGACCAAAGTTTTACATAGAAATATTTAGGAAAATTCTTTGAAAATCTTCTTCACAAGAATTACAAAGCCATAATTTATCATATTTATATGGAAGCATGCTCAGGTAATGTAGATTCAAGTTTGTTCATATCATGACCCCCGGGGATAGAGCGGGGCCAAAATGGCCGACTAAAGTTTAACGTAGAAATATATAGGAAAACTCCTTAAAAATCTTCTTCTCAGGAATTACAAAGCCATAATTTATCATATTTATATGGAAGCATGCTCAGGTAATGTAGATTCGAGTTTGTTCATATCATGACCCCCGGGGATAGAGCGGGGCCAAAATGGACGACTAAAGTTTTACGTTGAAATATATATATATATATATAGGAAAATTCCTTAAAAATCGTCTTCTCAAGAATAACAAAGCCATAATTCATCATATCTATATGTAAGCATGCTTAGGTAGTGTAGATCAAGTTTGTTCAAATCATGACCCCCGTGGGTAGGGCGGGGATTAAATGGCCGACCAAAGTTTTACATAAAGATTTATATAGGAAAATTCTTTAAACATATTCTTCTCAAAAATGACAAAGCCACAATTCATCAAATTTACATGGAAGCATCTTCAAGTAGTGTAGATTAAAATGTGTTCAAATGATGACCCCCGGGAATAGGGCTGGGCCAAAATGGCCGACTAAACTTTTACAGAGAAATATATTGGAAAAGTCTTTAAAATTCATTTTCTAAAAATAGCAAATCCATGATTGGTCATGGGACTACTTTCGGATTTAAACTTTACAATAAAAACCATAATCTACTTTTTCCTACCCTAAATTCTCAGGTGAGCGATGTGGCCCATGGGCCTCTTGTTATGATTATCCTGTGAGCTTAGAAATATACGAAAGGGTAAGACAAAATTTGTTGTGCTAAGTACGAAAACGCCTTCGGAAAAATTTCTTGAAACTTGTGAAATTTGTATTTTAAAAAATCCGTATAAATTACATTTTAATCCCTGGACAGTTTTTAAAGGTTGATATGCTTGTGAAAAGTAATGCTCAATAATATGAAAACATAAGTTGTGGGTGTGTGGAGGACCCTTAAAGCAAATAAATTCAACAAAGAAGTTAATTCTAATTAAGGAAAAACTGTCTTATTTTTCGATTTCATGAAGTGATGAATCGATTGGAATGCGAGATAATTATCATAAACGCCTTCGGCGTTTATGTATTAAAGAGGCTGGGTGGTTGTGGCCATTTTTAGACTATTTTGATCTCCTTTAGAAGAAGAGCCCCATATAAAGATATAATAAAATGATCAAACTAAAAAACTAAAATTTATGAAATTTTTCTTTGCCAAATGATAGTTGACAGCTTAAGATATCATATCCCCAAATTTAAGTTATTACTGGTTGTTAATTAAAAAAAACAATTTAATTTGTTGACCCCCTAGCCTCCTTAAATTATCACGCAAGCCGATCGATTGATCATCTTCATGAAATTGAAAAATCTGACAATCTGTTATTCCTTATGTTTACATGCTTTTATTCCGCCAATCCACGTGCCCAAAGCCCTGCTTCTGTCTAGCTGCTTATCCCGCCCTGCACGTGTTTTTATTTTTTTTTGGAACTGCGCCAATACATTGATGGAGAAATAAAGTACATTTCCATTTGGTAATTTTATCTCGGACAAAAAACATTGGAAATGTAAATATTTACTATTATAAAGTTTCTAGTGATTTGCTGAATTTTATTTAGTTATAAATACATTTTCAACATATAAACAAAACCAAGGCACGAACCTTGTTTACATTCTGTAGAACTTTAAGTTCTGTATCTCTTTTGTTTATGTTAATCAATAAATGATGTTAAAATTTTCGATGGTCATTAGATGATGCATAATTTAGGAATTGCAAGCATTGAAATTGGTTTTCAAAACTCAGTTGAAACTGTGTCCATGTCCCTTTAAGTCCCACAGTGGGATTCGAACCCTTTAAATCCCACACTGGGATTCCAACCCTTTAAGTCCCACAGTGGGATTCGAACCCTTTAAGTCCCACACTTGGATTCGAACCCTTTAAATCACACAGTGGGATTCGAACCCTTTAAGTCCCACAGTGGGATTCGAACCCTTTAAGTCCCATAGTGGGATTCGAACCCTTTAAGTCCCATAGTGGGATTCGAACCCGTGAGATAAGGATTAACTCCTTACTTCCCGAAACCAAGAGGAGATGCTCTCACTGGACAGGCGGCTATATCAAAAGGATTTGTATAGATGTAATATGAATCGATTAGTTTTTATCACATATTTTCCCCTTTATCCCGTTGATATAGCTCATGTGATATCGTTTATGTATCAACACTATGTATTTCTACGCCGCACGACTTGATGTAAATAAACAGATACATGTGTATGATAGAGAGAATGAATTATTTGTCAAATTTCACTTAATTCAATGTATTTTAACAAAATTTCATTCCTGAACTAAAAAAAAATAAGCGCTGAAATATTTTTTTTCTTTTATATTTGTACGAACTATTTCATACAGCGTAATTTTATTTATTACGTTATTTGGTCTGAGGTAACCGAAAAGGAACTTTGGATCAGAAATAACGACAAAATACACAATGTCATCTATAGTGAACAAAAATATGTGATAAAAAGAATCTCCCATGGTTTGTGATTTGATATGATTTCTATCCAACTTGTGTGTGTTTTCTATACCCTCGCCAAGGCTCGGGGATAGAAAACACACAACTTGTTGGATAAAAATCATATCAAACCACAAACCATGGGAGATCCTATATATATTTCATGTAATGATGAAAAAAATGGGCTTCCATTTGTAGGTATTTTAAGTAGAAAACAGTTTTTAAGGTAGGATTCTTCTGACACAAAACTATTTCTTGTATTTAAAAATTTATGAACGAATGGGTGGACTTAACTGGTCAGAAAAATCGCCGTAGATTTAAGTTTCATGTAATATTTATTTTTTCCATCATATAAGCCCCCAAAATCTCAACCGTGTATTCATGGTACAGATGGGAATATAAAACGTTCTTTTCTGGGTAAACTTAATACTAGTAAATATCGAAGGCATGGTGCTTAAAGATTTCTTGAATATCAATAGATAATCAGGGTCACGCATTTTTCATCGTCTGAATACATAGTCAGCGCATGTTTGTCGGCTGTTCTGAAGAAAACTGTAGTTATATATTAGACAAAATAATGTTATATTAAAAGAAGTTCCGACAAATGTGCTTTCATACTTAATTTAACAAAAAAAACATGTTGAAAACAAACTTCTCGCTTCCATTGTTGTTATGATTGCGATTTACTTGTTAAATATTACAAAATATTACTTGATGTCCACCTGCGAGTGTACTCGTGACATTGTATTCTTCTGCCTGACCTCTTTGTAAATCATATCTTTGAGCTTGTTTGGTTGCCGCTTTTAGAAGCAAATTACATTTTGTTTTAAATTTTGTGTTTCACCAAACTTTTTAAATAATTTCATTTTGACATCGCTGTAAAATGCTTAACACGTATTCGAATTTTTGGAGAGAGAGAGAGAGAGAGGGGAGGATAGAGAGAGAGGTATATCAACAATGACGCGGATCGGTAGCCCTGCCTTCTATAAATATTGATTATGTGACCTAAAACCCACTCCGGGTACATCCCGAATTCCGGAAGACGACACTTATGTACCGTTGCTTCAATTTTGATACATGACAACAGGGCATTGATTTTGTATAAATGTTTCACCCACAATAACCAAGTATAAGTAGCTCTTTCCATTGCTTGTAATATATTTTGGATTCACTTCATTTACAGCTTGGAGAACAGTTATATGTTTGTTTTCTTGGGGTTTCTTTTTTTTTTGAGGGGGAGGGGGGAGGATGGGACATTTTTTTAAATCAAAGTCAGTTTCTTTGTGTCAACTTGAATTTCATGTTAAAGGATTTACATTATTATAAGATTTTTGTTTTAATTTCTTTTTCTCTTAAATTTCAAAAATTACAAACATTGTAAATTAAATGCTTTTAAAACACAAAAGGGAATGATTGATTGATTGATTGTATACTGTTTAACGTCCCTCTCCAGAATATTTCACTGATATCGAGACGTCACCATTGCCGGTGAAGGGCTGCAAATTTAGGCCTATGCTCGGCACTCAGGGCCATTGAGCAGGGAGGAATCTTTATCGTGCTACACCTGCTGTGACACGGGGCCTCGGTTTTTACGGTCTCATCTGAAGGACCGCCCCATTTAGTCGCCTTTTACGACAAGCAAGGGGGTACTGAGGACCTATTCTAACCCGGATCCCCGCGGGAACAAAAGGGAATGAATTTTGTGCTTAAATTTCATTCTTCATCAATCTCTGTCTGTTTTGTTTGTTTTGAACCTATTTTATTGTATAATTCATGCAAAGGGAATGGTAACAAGTTCTTACAACTTAGAAAAATCTTTCTCATTGTAAGTTTGCTCAATTTCTAGAATTGTTTTTAAAATAATTATGATAAAAACTTTGATTGTATGACGATGCAAAAATTATGTTGATTTATATAACTCTGTCAGTTTGTTCAAGATATGTCACTTAAAAATAGAAAATAAAGTAGACTATAACTTGACAGATTATAATTCCAGTCATAAACATTTGTTGATCTATGAAAAGTACCCTCCACAAGGCAGCATTTGACAAAATGTTGTACATAAGATGTAAATAAACCTGAGATAATTCAAAATGTCTTGATCTTCTTCAGAGAAGGCTACATTTAAATACCCCCACTTTGAATAATAGGGGTCATCCAGGTTCAATCAAGGATGTACGAGGATATACCCTGGGTTTTATTCCATGCATCCTAAGGCCCTTGGCCTCAGACATTGCCGTTCAGTGGATAGACACCCCCTCTCAATGGTTACACACGCTCTCTCAGTAGTTGGACATGCCTACTCATTGGTTAGACACGCCTACTCATTGGTTAGACACGCCCACTCAGTAGTTAGACACAGCTACTCAGTAGTTGTGTCTACACAACCTACTCAGTGGATAGACACGCTCACTCAGTAGTTAGACATGCCCACTAAGTGGTAAGACACACCATATAGCCACACCCAATTATTGGTTACACACGCCTGGTCGGTGGTTACACAAGCCCGATCAGTAGTTAAACACGCCCTTTCAAAAGTAAGATACGTCCACTCTGTGGTTAGACACACCCACTCAATGGTTACAGAAGCCCACTAACTGGTTAAACACATCTTCTCAATGATTACATGCCCAGGTTAGGCATGCCCACTCAGTAGTTAGACACACCCACTCATTAGTTACACACACCAACTGTGGTTAGACACACCCAGTGGTTACACAGGCCCACTCTGTGGTTAGACACACCCAATCAGTGGTTACCATTAGCCATGCCCAACTGTGGTTAGACACACCCACTCAGTGGTTACATAGGCCCACTCTGTGGTTGGACACACCCATTCAGTGGGTACCATTAGCCATGCCCATCAGTGGTTAGAAATACCCACTCAGTGGTTACACACGCCAACTCAGTGGTTAAACACAACTTCTCACTGGTTAGACACACCAGTAAGTGGTTCGAAATGCTCACTCAGTGGTTACATACACCTACTCAGTTGCTAGAGAGATGTATAGTACATGATATAGTCGTTTGAAATAGTTGTTCCAGTTTTCACGAGATTTTGTTATCATGTACACCTGGGTGTCATCGGCATAGCAATGGTATTTGAAACCGTGCTGACGACAAATTTCTCCAACTGGTTTAGAAAAAAGACAATAAAGTTTTGGTCCCAGAACGGATCCTTGTGGGACACAAAACTGAAGATGGCAAGGGTCTGACGATTCCGTTCCAATGATAACACGTTGTTGCCTGTTAGTAAGGTATGATTTTATCCACGCTAATGATTTTCCACCAATGCCATAAGATGTCTCTAAACGTTGGAAAAGTATCGTGTGGTCTATGACATCAAAGGCAACTGAGAGATCAAGGAGTACCATTACAGCAGATGATTGATTATCAAGGGCCTCCATGATGTCATGATTAACTCGAAGAAGTGCTGTCTCCGTAGAATGTTATGGCCTGTAAGCTGATTGCAAAGGGTCCCTTAAAAGATTTTTGTCAAGATGTTCAATCAGGCGTGTGGCAACAACTTTTTCTAAAATTTTAGATACAAAAGGGAGGTTTGAGACAGGACGGTAGTTCTTATAGACGTCTTTATCGAGTTCAGATTTCTTCAGTAGTGGTCTTACTAATGCCTCCTTGAACAGTGATGGTACATCTGATTGGTCGAATGAGCTATTTATAATGTTGGTAATAAATGGAACTATAGCATCCAAGTTCTTTTTTAAAATCGACGTCGGGAGTGGGTCAAGTGCACATGCTTTGGTGGGTGCTTTTCCTAGAATTGCTCTCACTTCGTCGTTTCTTGTGGGTCTGAAGTTCAGCAATGGCTCGCCGCTGAAAGGAATATCCTTATCCATAGTTCTTTCCATGTTAAAGGTAGTAAGTTCTTTAAGACCATCTCTAATTGTGGCCACTTTGTTAATGAAGAATTCAGAGAATGCGTTAGACAACTCTGTATTAGATGTCGACGATGGTAGAATACTTTCCTGTTGTTTTCCCATCAGTGACTTCGACAATTTGAATATTTGCTTGTGGTCCTTACCGCATTCTTCAATCTTTTGAGAAAAATAGTCTTGTTTGGTTTTATAGACAAGTCTGGCTGTCGTAGAACACATGTCCCTAAAAATTTGTCGATGAACCTCTAGTCCTGTCCTACGCCAAATTCTTTCGGCTCTGCGTCTTTCGCGTTTTGCATCACAGAGTTCTTCGGAAAACCACTGGGTGTTTGGTCGAAGTAGAACAGATTTTGTACATAGGGGAGCATGTTTTTCCACAGCGTTTCGTAATGTGGTGTTATAATGGTCAACTAATTGAGCAACAGGCAAACTTTTATCAGGTATTTCAAGATTGATATCCTTTGATAACTCATCTAGATCGACATTTTTCCATTTGCGGAAAGTTATTTCTTTCTTAATGCGCTTTTGTTTGCTACATGATAGCACAGCTTGAATGGAATAATGATCACAAAACGAGTTTCTATGTGCATCGAACAAGTTTGGATCTTGCACTGATGGTTTGGTCTTAAGTATAGTGGATTCAGATTTTGTTATGAGGAGATCCAGTATATGTCCACGATTATGGGTAGCTGTGGTAATATGCTGTGTCAAGTTATGATCTTCTAATGTTTGTAGAAACCGTACAGCATTCGGGTTATTTTCATCGTCGATGTGAAAATTAAAATCTCCAGTTATTATAGTCTCTTGAGGGATGGTGACAGTTTGATCAAGGTAAGAATTCCATTGGTCAAAAAATAGACTTGAAAATTGCTTGCAAGACATAGGGACCTGGATGTCGACTAATCTTCTTAAATTAAACCAGGATAAAACCGAATTGATAATTTTTACAACGAAATTCCAATCCAAAAATGTGCCAGTCTTACAACTTAAAGTTGGAGAAAGTGTCATTAACAGTGTAACGTCTGTACGTAATCTAGGCATCCACTTTGACAGATTTCTCACTATGGAAAAGCAAGTAGCGTCCATCATTAAAACATGCAATTATCATCTCAGCAACATTGGAAGAATTGGGAGTTTCATCTCAACTGATGCGTGCAAAACTCTCGTGAACTCCTTAGTTACATCTCGACTGGACTACGGGAATAGTATAATTGTTGGCATAAACAAGAGTTCTGTGGAAAGGTTACAAAAATCCAGAACAATGCAGCTCGACTTATTACAAGGAGACGAAAATACGACCACATCACTCCGATTCTCGCTAAATCTCATTTGCTGCCAGTGGAGTTCCGGCCAAAGTATAAAATCCTCGTTTTTACCTACCTTGCTGTGTACGGTTTTGCGCCCGAATACTTACAGGAACTTGTAACTGTCCGTCAAACTAACCGCACACTAAGATCTGACGGAAGTTTGCAGCTCAATTTACCAAGGGTGCGCACCGGGACGTATGGTGAAAGAAAATTTAGCTATTCTGCTGCCCATTCATGGAACAGTCTCCCGGTGCATATTCGCCAAGCCAAATCCATCCAGTGTTTTAAAAAAAAAATTGAAAACTCATTTTTATAAATTACCATTTGATTAACTTTTTAGATTGATCTATCGATTGAATTTTTATTTGTTTTTCTTAAACATTATATTTTTTAGTCCTTGTAATTGTATTTTTATTCTTATTTTATATCAAAACAAGACATTTTCAATATAAGTAAAAATTTTATTTTTAGAGTAATATATGCAATGTTTTATGTACATTCTATGTAAAGCGCCTTAGGGTGATATTTTTATTATATAGGGCGCTAGAAATTTATATTATTATTATTATTATTATAGTGGGTTTTTTTTTTTGGAACGGTCATTTGGGGTTTTAGAATTTTTTCATTACTTATGCAGTAATATACCTTCATCACCTGCATACGGAGTGTATATATCTCAGTTGATTCTATACGCAAGAGCATGCTCTATGTATGAACAATTTCTAAGACGAGGTAAATTATTATCAAGTCGTTTGATGAAAAAAGAATATCAGCAGTCTCATTTAAAGTCATTTCGTAAGTTCCATGGTCGATACAATGACCTTGTCAGTAAATATAATTTATAATTGAGGTACATATAAAACTGCTTGGTGTTAAAATTTTGAGGTTATCGTGTGCATGTTTTTAACCTAAAAATAATCCACATAAAGAGAAAATTTCAACTCATTTTTACATGTCTTTCTCGCTTCATATTAAATATGTTGACTTTGGGAATTTAGCGTAGCACGAACCACATCTGAAACCACTATGAAAAAATAAAAATGTCATAACTCTGTCAAAAATCATTGAAACGACATTCAAAATCGATTTGTATCTCAAAATACACTGACTTCACCTTTACACTCACCCACCTAAAATCAGCTCTATACATGTATCTGCAACTAGGGTTTTAAAAAAAGTGTACGGAAAACCAAGTAAGGCAGACAGACTAACAGACTCAGAGGAGGCCTATAGTCTCCTCCGGTTTCACCGGTAGGGGACTTATAAGTGGGGGGAGGGGTAGATATTTTCCATTGCTATTAAGTTTTTGAATTTAAAGCATCACCATTTTTGAAATATTTTTGATTATAAGTGAATGGTTCAATA